>NW_020962828.1:0-2101 GCF_003031625.1 Empidonax traillii | reverse complement strand
AAAAAAAAACAGCTGAGGATTCCTGAGTAGAGATAAGGGTTGGGAGAAAGTTACTCACTAATGGGCAAAAGAGACTCAATATAGGAATAGTCCTTAAATTTATTACGAGCAGGATAAAAGCCAAAGAGTGAGAAATAAAACAGTCTTAAAAACACCTTCCCCACACCCCTCTTTCCTTCTCAGCTCTCCCTCCCCCCCACCCCCACCCCAGCAGTGCAGGGGGATGGGGAAGGGGAAGGGGGTTGCAGTCAGGTGTTGTTTGAGTCCATCCCTCAGGCAGCAGGTCTTCCCATTCTGCTTTCCTGTGGGTTACTCTCTCATGGGGTACAGGGAGATCTCTGCAGCCCAATGGTCCTCCATGGGCTGCAGGGGCCTCAGCTCTGAGTCCTTCCCCTGCTCTTGGGGGGTCCCTCCTGCCCCTCCTTCTGCACTAACCTTGGTGTCTGTCTTGTTATCCCATGTTCTCACTCTGCTCTTCCCAGGCTGGAATTTTTTCTGTCCAACACTCCTCTCTTCTGAAATATGTTATCCCAGAGGTGTTCCTGTCACTCCTAAGTGGCTCAGCCTTGGCCAGTGGCAGGAACTCTGTCCTGGAGCAGCTAGCACTGGCTCCATGGGACAGGGGAAGCTTCTGGCAGATTCTAACAGAACCCACCCCTGTAGTCCCGCTGCTACCAAAACCCATCCACAGAAACCCACTGTCTTGTGCAGCTCTTTCTCCAAGCCAAGCAGGTGGGAGTTGGTGCCAAGGAGCTGAAACCTGCAGGTCCAGCCTTTCATGGAGGAAGCTCAGATTTGCCCAAGGCTGCTTTGCGTCCCAGGGGTTGGATGAGGGTGGGGTGGGGATAGGGACAAAATCTGATGGATTGTCAGACACAAAGGGTCCTGATTTTTGTATTTATTCAGACTGAATAAGGAAGTGCTTGGGATCAATATTGACTGAGGATTGCTTATATGAGCCTAAAACCAGAGCAGAGCTCAGAGCCTGTCCCTCCTTTACCCCTGCTCAGGAAGTTGTGACTGCAGTGAGGTCTCCCCTCAGTCTCCTCTTCTCCAGATGAACACACCAAGTGCCCTCAGTGTCCTCCCACGCCTTCCCCTCCAGCCCTTCCCCATCCTCGGTGCTTCCTTTGGACACTCTCCAATGGCTCCATCTCTTCCTTCCATTGTGTCCCCCCAAACTGTCCCAATCTTGCAGGTGAGGCCGCCCCAGGGCAGAGCAGAGCGGGACAATCCCCTCCCTGATGCCCCCAGCACAGGCTTGGCCCTCCTGGCTGCCAGGGCACTGCTGACTCAGGGACAACTGGCACCCACCAGCACCCCCAGGGCCCTTTCCCAGCACTGCTTCCCAGTCTCTCATTCCCAGAGTATCCATCCATCCAGGGTTGCCCCATCCCAGGGCACAATCCAGCCCTTCCCCCTGGGGAACTTCTCATGGTTGGGGATTCCAGCCCTGGGATCTCTCAAGGTCTCTGCAGGGCCTTCCTGCCTTGCAGGGGCTCAGCAGTTCCTCCCAGTTTTGGGTCACCTGCTCAGTGTCCCTTTCAGGGCTGAGTCCAAGTCATTGATGGAGAGTTTGGAGAGCACAAGGACCCAAGATGGAGCCCTGTGGGAACCTCACTAGTGACAGGTCACAGTCTGATGTCACCCCAGTCACTGTTACAGGGTCCCTTTGGTTCCATGAGCCCCACATGTCGTAATAGCCCTTTGGATTCCATGAGCCCCTCCGTCTGCAGAGCAGCCCCTCCAGCTCAGGGCCCTGCAGGGATCCCAGGCTGGGATCTGCAAGTGGCCAAGGCAGCCTGGACACACTGCCCTGGGCAAAGGGATGTGCCTGCAAAAGAGCAAGGCAGCATTTCTGTGCCTGCACGGAGGAATCCATGGCACAGAGAAAGCTCTTTGTGCAGCCCCCCTGGGGACAGGCTGCTCTGTCCCTGGGCCAGGACTCTGTGCTGGGCTGGGCAGAGGGGCTGGCACTGAGGGGCACAGTCAGGCTGTGCTGGGCATCTCCTGCAGATGACACCAGGGCTCCTGAACTTTGACTCCTCTCCAATTCTTTGTGTCATGTCCAGTCTGCAGCTCTGGGGCTGCAGAGGAGGCT
>NW_020962827.1:9308-10474 GCF_003031625.1 Empidonax traillii | reverse complement strand
CTGCTTTGCTCAGTCCCTGCTCTCTACTCACACACAGCCCTGTGGAACTTCACAGAATCACACCCAGTATTCCAAGTTGGAAGGGACCCACAAGGATCATCGAGTCCAACTCCTGAGCCTTCACTGCACCATCTCCCAGAGACACACCACGTGCCCTGGAGTATCGTCCAAACGCTTCTTGGACTTGCAACAAGCCAGCAGTGCTGAACCCACACACAGGCACCTCTTGCTCCCAGACAGCAGCACCTCCAGCCTCTGGGGAAGGGAGAGGGGATGCAGCCATCACCTAAGTTATGCCAAACAGGGTATTCACGTCGAACCTTCATGACTGCCTCACCCTTCTGGGAGGATTTGTGGGCATATGCTGGGAATTCCTGGGGGCGCTGCATTGCTGGAGGAGCTGCGTTTCTGCTCTTCCTCCCCCTGTCCTGGTTTTAGCTCTCCTGAAGGAAACATTTGCTTCGAGAGGCCTCAAAACACCCCCAGGTCCTTCTCCATGAAATACCCTCCCTCCCACTTTTGTGAAATCACCTGGTGCAGGCAGGGAAAGTGTCCACACAACTTCTCGGAGAGGGGCAGAGGCAAATGGAAAGAACCTGCAAGATCTCTCTGGGCTGTAAACAAAGCATGAATTTGTATCTCTCTCAGTTTAAGGAAACACAAGTGTTTTCCTAAGGAGAAGTTATGAGGAAGACCAAACTCTTCCCTCTAAGCAATTGTAAATCCAAACTAAAGAGGCTCCAAGTGAAAAGTCTGGAGAAAGCAAAAACAACAGCCCTTTTTTAAAGGATGTATGTGTATTGGTAGAACAACGAAAGGACACAAAAACGACCAAATAATCCTGTACCAAAACTCCGCCTCAAAAAAGGAGACTGGGTGGTATTCCTGGCTTTTTGTCGCAATTCCAATCCCGGTCAGCAGGGGCCGCTGTTGGATCACCGGAGGAGCAGAGCCTGCAGCTGCTCCGTGACAAAGGCGATTTTCGCCCCACGCCCCGAGAAGGGGAAGACAAAGGGGATGTTTCTGCCTCATCAAAGGACAAGGGTCAGGTGATATGTCCCCCTGGAGCAGCTCTCTTTCCTCCAGCAGAGGAGGAGCTGTGGATGTGTTGCCCTGCCAAGCCAAGCCAAGCGCAGGCAATTCCCCACCAGAACTGGTGCAGACGA
>NW_020962827.1:0-2104 GCF_003031625.1 Empidonax traillii | reverse complement strand
ACACCCCCAGGGACTTCTTCCTGCTGCACCTCTCCCTCACAGACCTGGGCTGCATCTGCACCACTGTGCCCAAAGCCATGCACAACTCCCTCTGGGACACCACAACCATCTCCTACACAGGATGTGCTGCACAGCTCTTTTTCTTTCTGTTCTTCATGTCAGCAGAGTTTTCCCTCCTGACCATCATGTCCTACGACTGCTACGTTGCCATCTGCAAACCCCTGCACTACGGGACCCTCCTGGGCAGCAGAGCTTGTGCCCACATGGCAGCAGCTGCCTGGGCCTCTGGGTTTCTCAATGCTCTGCTGCACACAGCCAATACATTTTCTCTGCCCCTGTGCCAGGGCAATGCCCTGGGCCACTTCTTCTGTGAAATCCCTCACATCCTCAAGCTCTCCTGCTCACACTCAGGCTACCTCAGGGAAGTTGGGCTCATTGAGGGTGGTGCTTTTCTTTTTTTGTTGTGCTTTGTTTTCATAGTTTTCTCCTATGTGCAGATCTTCAGGGCTGTGCTGAGGATCCCCTCTGAGCAGGGATGGCACAAAGCCTTTTCCACGTGCCTCCCTCACCTGGTTGTGGTCTCTCTCTTTGTCAGCACTGGAATGTTCTCCAACATGAAGCCCCCCTCCATCTCCTCTCTGTCCCTGGATCTGACCCTGTCAGTTCTGTACTCGGTGGTGCCTCCAGCCCTGAACCCCCTCATCTACAGCCTGAGGAACCAGGAGCTCAAGAGTGCCATAAGGAAAATGATGACTGGATGTTTTTCAGGACCAAAAATGCATCTTTTCTTCTGCAGAACAATCACTGTGTAGCACATTTTTGGCCCAGCCTGCCTTGTAATACTACTGATAGTAGTGGAGGTGTGGGGGCTTTCCTGTTTTTTCCCTCTGTTCTTGTAATTACCACTGTATTTTTTTCTTCATGCCATATATATTTCACTCTGTTCCTCTTTATTTGACCGATAAAATGTACTAATCAGAAATCCTGATCTGTGTTCATTTATACAAAATAAAATTCATGCAGCAAGGTATTTGTCAAACTTTCTCCTTGTCATAGTTTGTACATGGGGAACCACAATCTCTGAGAGTAAGAAACAACAAAAAATCTTTGTCCCTGATCCTTCCCCCAAGACCTGCCTTGAAGCTGGAGGGCATTTCCATGTTTGCAGATGTGGAGGGGAAAAGAGTCCCAGCCCTGCCAGGGAGCACCAGAACTGGGTCTTTCCAGAGCTGCTCTCTCTGCACTCCCCCCTCTCCTTTGCTGTCCCTGTCCAAGGCCTGAGTGCTCTGGAAGCTCAGTCACTGTCCTGCTGTGTGTCAGTGCTGGCACCACAGGCAGGGACAGGCCCTGGGCACTGCTGGGACAGGGCTGGGCTCCACACCAGCACTGCCATCAGCAAAGGGCTTCCCCTGCAGGCACTTCCTGAAGGCTGAGGGCTTTTTCCAACTCTGGTATGGAGAAGAAGTGCAAGGAATAGACTCTGCAAAGTCTTGTTGCTTTTTTGTTTCTCCATGCAGACAGTGCAGGGAGGGCAGGGACCCACTGGCACTGCAGGGACTGAGGGCTGGCTCAGATGGTGTGTGTTGGGGGCCGATGGCCAATGGAGATGACAAAGGATCTCCAGGTCACCTGCCTGGGGCTCTGCAGCTTGTGCTTGCTCTGATGGCAGGGGAGGACTTGTGTGTAGGAAATGAGGAAGTGCAGGAGAGCACAGAGGATCTGCAGGGACAGCCTGTCCCATCCAGTCAGCAGTGACTGGAGCCCTGGAGCAGAATCCTGCCCAGGGTGGAGTCACCCAGACAGAAAGTACTAAATCTTGCTGGCAAGTGGCAAAGAGAGCTCTGCAATCCCAGGGGACACAGCAGGGACAGGGAAAACCCTTCCAAGGGGCTTCTCTTGCCCTCGGTGAACTTGCCCAGGTCAATCAAGAGCAGCCCCCAAGCCATGTCCCAGCTGTGGAACAAGGCAGGGCCCCTCTGAGCACCCTCCATGGCCACACAGGAGCATCTGTGGGAGGTGCTCAGTGGCAGGAGCACCATCAGCTGGCTCTGCCTCCCAGCTTGAGCAGCACAGCCCCACAGAGTCCCCCATGGCCCCGGGCCCC
>NW_020962826.1:8602-10706 GCF_003031625.1 Empidonax traillii | reverse complement strand
GCTGAAATCTCCAAAAACATCATGGAGATGAGTAAGAATTCTGCCCCGGGACCGGACGGGATTACACTGGAGGACCTGAGGAAAATGGACCCCAAGTTCTCCCAGACCGCTGAGATCTTTAACCTGTGGTTAACATCGGGGCTGATTCCAGACATGGTGAGAGGCTGCCGGACAGTCTTGATACCTAAATCGAGCAAACTCGAGCGCCTGAAAGATATTAATAACTGGCGCCCTATTACAATTGGATCCATTATTTTGAGACTGTTTTCCAGGATCCTGACTGCTCGACTGACAAAAGCCTGTCCCATCAACCCGAGGCAGAGAGGATTTATAAGAGCCGCTGGCTGCTCCGAGAATTTAAAACTGTTACAACTCTTGATTCGAAATGCAAAAAGGGAACACAGAGAAATAGGAGTGGTGTTTGTGGACATTGCAAAAGCTTTTGACACCGTGAGCCACCAACACATCCTCGCGGGGCTGCAGCAGAAGGGAGTGGATCCCCACATCATTGGCCTCATCAAAAACATGTATGAGGACATCTACACCCAGATTGACATAAAAACTGGCAAAACGGACCCGATTAAAATGCTGGTCGGGGTAAAACAAGGAGATCCGATGTCACCTCTCCTCTTTAACCTGGCAATAGACCCCCTGCTTTGTAAGCTGGAAGAGAGTGGACGTGGATTCCAACAGGGACAGAGTACCGTCACAGCGATGGCTTTTGCTGATGACCTGGTATTACTGAGCGATTCCTGGGAAGGGATGAGAACCAACATCAAAATCCTGGAGACCTTCTGTGAACTTACAGGTTTCAGGACTCAAGGGGAAAAGTGCCACGGCTTCTACATCAAGCCAGGAGCTAAGAACTCCTATACCATCAATAACTGTCCAGCTTGGACTGTGAATGGCACTCCCCTCAATATGATTGACCCTGGCAGTTCTGAGAAATATTTGGGCCTTCAAATCGACCCTTGGACTGGTTTAGCTAAGCCGGAGTTATCTGTAATGGTAGAACATTGGCTGCAACGCCTCGAGAAGGCCCCGCTGAAACCACTCCAGAAAATAGACCTTTTAAAGACATATGCCATTCCCAAAATAATTTATTTAGCTGATCATACAGGTACAAAGTCAACATTTCTTGAGTCTTTGGACTTCCAAATTCGGACAGCTGTCAAAGACTGGTTACATCTCCCACCATGCACCTGCGATGCCTTCCTGTATTCCAGCGTGAAGGATGGGGGCCTGGGCATCACCAGATTGGTTGGACTAATTCCGAGCGTGCAGGCCCGAAGATTGCATAGACTCGCTCAATCTTCAGATGAGACCATCAGGGCAATTCTGAAAGAAGAACACATTGAGATGGAATATGAGAAATTGTGGATTAAAGCTGGAGGTGAGAAGGACAGAATGCCATCAATCTGGGAACCCAGACCGGCTCCAGAATCATCTATGCTGAGTGATGGATCAATACCATCGGAGTGGGAGGTAAGCGCACCCAAAATTAAATACCCCAGACCCTGCAATTGGAGGAAAATTGAATTTAGTAGATGGAGTAAACTTACATTCCAGGGTATTGGGGTTGAAAACTTTGAAGCTGATAAAATTAGTAACTTTTGGATTGAGCATTACAGAGGCATACCTCACAGAAAACTCCTCACAGCCCTTCAGTTGAGAGCCAACGTTTACCCCACGAAGGAATTCCTGGCGAGGGGTAGGCGGGACAAATATAGCACTTTCTGCAGGCACTGTCGAGCACCGAATGAATCCCTTTCCCACATCATCGGGATCTGCCCAATTGTGCAAGATGCAAGGATTAAGAGACACAACTACATCTGTGGTATGTTATCTGAACAAGCGAAAAAGGCCAATTGGGCAGTGTTTCAGGAACCAAACTTATGTGATGATAACAATGAATTGTTTAAACCGGATCTTATATTTGTTAAAGACACACGGGCATACGTGGTGGATGTTACAATTAGATATGAATATAATTTGAGGACTTTAGAAGCGGCAGCGACAGAGAAAGTGGAGAAGTATCAGCATCTCCGGAAGCAGGTTCAGGACTTAACAAATGCTTCACAGGTATTCTTTGTGGGTTTTCCCC
>NW_020962826.1:0-2056 GCF_003031625.1 Empidonax traillii | reverse complement strand
TATAGTGGCCCCACGGCGACCAAAGGGGTTCTAAGGCGAGCCTGGTGTGGAGAGCTGGCTTGCGAGTCGTGCGTGCAGGGAGAGATTCCTAGTTACCGCGGGTAGACCTGGTTTCCGCGGCTGCAGGGTAGACCTGGTGCCATAGGCCGGCGGCTAGACCTGGTGCCACAGGTCGGCGGGTAGACCGGGTGTCCCAGGCCGGCGGGGTACAACTGCCGGCCGCGCTCAGCGCACACACCCGCGGGCCGTCTCGGCCCTCCAAGACTCGCCTGCCAGGGCTTCCTCAAGGTCCCGGCCGTGTGCCCACACCATTCCATTTCTGCCTGCTGCTGCCAGGGCGACGGAACCTGCCTCCTCGCAAGCGCGGGTAAAAAACGGGAGTAGCTGGGACTCCCTTTATAGTGGCCCCACGGCGACCAAAGGGGTTCTAAGGCGAGCCTGGTGTGGAGAGCTGGCGTGCGAGTCGGGCGTGCAGGGAGTACGCGGGTAGACTTGGTTTCTGCGGCTGCAGGGTAGACCCCTGCAGGCGTGGCCCCCGGCGCCGCTGGCAACTGGAGGGGACTGCGCTCAGTGCAGTTTTTGGTTTTTTTATTTATTTTTATTATTTATTTATTTTATTTATGTTTTTATTTTTTTCCCCTATCGCTCGGCCTCGCCAACCGGCGATAGTAAAAACGCTTGGTGAAACAAACTTTTGGTAACTGTTGTCCTCGGACCCGTTACCCAGAGCCTTGCCCACGGGCTTTTAGCTGGGAACAGCCCGACAGATACTGAGGGTGTACTGTCGGCTTCTACAACCCTCACTTTGCTTTTACTTTTTTACTACAATTGGCAAAATGGTTAGAGGCTTGAAATTATTCCGCATATCGGCGGCCACACAGACCAGTCCTTATGACTGGCTGGAAACCCCTGCCAAGAAATTGGCTTATTTGGCAAGGGAAGATTTAGAGTTGCAAAACTTAGAATTTTTTAATTCAAATATTTTTAACGAGTGGGGGGGGTACTATTCCCCCGTACGGTGGGAGGGTTTGGATAAATATCCCGAGGTATACGAGGTTCCCTTTTCAGATTCTGATTTAGGAGAGACCACCCGTGAAGCCCCTGAGGAGCCCCAGCTGGACGCCGGGGAGGAGAGCTGCCCCTCGTTAACGCCTGCTACACCCCTCCGGAGAGATAAGCCGGACCGCTCGCCTGAGAAAACTCCAGTGGTGAAGGTCCCTGACACCAATCCACCGTGTCCTGTTTGTAACGACCGGATAGCTGGAGTGTCCCGGCTGATCGACCACCTCCGGAGGGTCCACGGGAGGAGGAAAGTAAAATTTAAATGTGCAAAATGTGGAAGGGAAAATGTAAAATGTCATAGTATTGCTTGCCACTACCCAAAATGTACAGGACCTGCAGAAACTGCTGAGGCTGGGGGGTGGACCTGTGAGATATGCGGGAGGAATTTCAAAACAAAAATTGGCCTTGGGCAACACAAAAGGCTTTCACACCCTGCTGAAAGGAATAAAGAAAGAATAGCTGCCTCCCAACCGAAAATATCTCAGCGAGGAACCCATCGCCGGTGCTAGACTAAAGAAGAAGAGGAGCTGCTGCTAAAACTGATGGAGCAGTATAAAGGTAAAAAGAATATTAATAAACTTATTGCTGAACATATTCCTTCTAAAACCGCAAAGCAAATTAGTGATAAGAGGCGGTTGCTGGAGCCTGGAAAAAAGGGTGGGAAAGAACTGGACTTAGTTTCCCAGGGTGAAGATAACGGGGAACAGCTGGCCGGCGGGGACTCACCGGGGGCGGGGCTTCTGAGGGCTCACTATCTCGGAACTGTCAGGGACTTGTTATCAGGGCAGAGACTTCACACCTGTCAGGAGGCTTTCAGGAATTTGATTGATGGACTGCAGGAGCCGCTATTGATTGTGAATGAGTCAACTAGGAACTGCTACGAGTGCTTAGGTGTGAGCTGCCAGATCAATAAGTCATCTACCTCCAAACTACACCAGCAGAAAAATCATAACTCCCGACCTGGGAAAACGGTAAAGAACTGGATGAAAAAGAG
>NW_020962825.1:7136-9246 GCF_003031625.1 Empidonax traillii | reverse complement strand
CTGACACACTGCCTATTGGCTGCACACAGGTGTCCATGTGATATGAAGACATTGTTTTTCTCCTAAAACTCCTCCTTATTTTTGTCCCAGGTTTCTCTTTGTTTACATTCCTGCAGTCTGGTATCACTGCTCCTGTATCTTTCCACTGCCTGCAAAGAGGCTTCTGGCTATGTCAGGGCCAGGCCTAACTGAGGCCAATGAGTATGGTTTGTCCATAGTGTGTCTTTTTTCAGCTCAGCACCCCACAAGTCTGATCCCCCAAATGGAATAAGAATGCAGATTCCTCCAAGACAAAAGGTGCCAGCACAGGAAGCTCCATGTGTGCATGGAGTGCCAAGAGTGGCTCACCAATTTCACAGGAGAGATGGAGGGGAAGGGCTTTCTTTCCTGTGTGGAAATGCATTTGTTTGGTGTCAGAACCCCTGCGCAGGAATTGTCAGAGTCCCTAACCCTTAACCTAACCTTAACCCTAATCCTAACCATAACCAACCCTAACCCTAACCCTAGCTCTTGCTCCAATCCTAACCCTAACCAAGCCTGAACCCTAAGTCTAACCCTAATCATGACCCTGAGCCTGACCCTAACCCTGACCCTAAACCTGAATCCAAACCCTAAACCTGAACCATAACCCAAATACTTTCCTCAAGACAGCAGAGAATCTCACCAACAACCGCTGGCACTTTTTGCTTTTCCAGGCCAACCAGGCGCACGAGGCCTCACTCCTTCACCCAGGCACAATGAGAGCAAAAAACCTGCACTTTCAGTTTGCTGGAAGAAAGAGAGCCAGAGCTTCCTCTGCCTTCTTATTTATACATTTGCTTATGTACAAATCGTATGGAATACTTGGAACATGGCCTTGGTTCCGTGGTTAAAACCTGGTTACCAAGGAAGGCCTAGACTGAAAACCACAACAGGCTTTCTTTCCTGGGTGGAAATGCATTTGTTTGGTGTCAGAACTGCTGTGCTGGAATTGTCAGTCTGAGTCCTAAAATGGAATAAGAATGAAGATTCCTCCCAGACAAAAGGTGCCAGCACAGGAAGCTCTATGTGTACATGGAGTGCCAAGAGTGGCTCACCAATTGCAGAGTGGAGATGGAGGGTAAGGGCTTGCTTTCTTGGGTGGAAATGCATGTGTTTGGTGTCAGAACCCTTTCCGTGGTATTGTCAGTCTGAGACCCCAAATGGCATAGGAATGAAGATTCCTTCCAGACAAAAGGTGTCAGCACAGCGTAACAGGGTGAGTTTGAAAGGATGCCGAGATGGAAAACCAAGACACTGCTGAAAGCTCAACAATAAACCCAATATTTATTACCGAAAGTGGCCAAGTAAAGGGGAACCCAAGAAACAGGAAAGGAGGGGAGTGAACTGAGCCCTCAGTGAAACCCCCACTCACTCAGGTGTGTTTTACAAGGTTGTCTCACTGACCCCAGGATAACCAGAATTCCCCCCAGCAGAGGCTGCATCCTCGGAGGGTCAGCAGGCTCACAAAGACAGCGGCGTCCCCGCAGAAGGCAACGTTGTCCTTCCTGTGAAGCTTGAGAGCCCCGAGCACGAGCCACCTGCATTTTTATCCCCTGAGCCAGGGACGTCTCCCTGGGCCGGTGTGGCAGCACCGCCCAGCCAGAGGCCCTCGGTCCCTCCCCCGTTCTGTGAGTGCCCCCCTTCTGCCATGCGGGAGAACGTGGGGATTCCCCTCGCACTTGCGCTGCTTCACTCAAGGGTGGTTTTGCCTGAGGTGTTAACATGGGAGCAGGTCTATCTTCCCAATTCCCAAGAGAAGAGATGGCAGAAAGCTGCCCTGCAGGTTGGATTTGAAGGAAGAGGAAAAGAGACCGAGGGGAAGGGGTTTCTTTCCTGGAGGGCAGGGCTGTCGTTCGCTTGCAGGAGCCCCGCGCTGGAATTGTCAGTCCGACTGCCAAACTGGAATCTGGACAAAGATTCCTGCCAGACAAAAGGTGCCAGGACAGAAAGCTCTTGCTGCCCATGGAGTGCCCAGGGTGTCCCACCAACTGCACCTGAAACCCGAAGGTTCCAGGCTTTCTTTCCTGGGGGAAAGGCCGTGACTTCCCAAAGAGTCCCCTGGCAGATGGGTGGGGCTGCACTGGGGGGG
>NW_020962825.1:0-1447 GCF_003031625.1 Empidonax traillii | reverse complement strand
CAGTACAGCCCAGTGTGTTCCTGTGCCAGGGTGCCGGGTGATCCCTCTTTGGTGGGTGTTTGACTGGGATTTGGGGCGTTTTGGGGGCCTCTGGGTGCATTTGGGGGAGTTAAAAGGGGTCTTGGGAGCATTGGGGTGTCAAAGGGATGTGAGTGGGGGGAGGGGATTAAAGGAAAAGTGGGGGGTTAGGGGACATCTGGGGGTCCTCACTGGGGCCTGGGGGGGACAGGAGTGGCAGCACCACAACCAGGTGAGTCCTGAGACTCCCCTGGTGTCCCCAAGACCCTCCTGGTGTCCTCAATTTCCCATTTGGCACACTGAGACGCCCCTGGTGTCCCCAATGTCCCCAGGGCCTCCCCATGGCCCCAGTTCCCCCCTTGACACCCCCCCATTCCATTGTCCCCAAACCTCTCCCCACTGTCCCCAAATCCCATCCCTCATGTCCCCAACCCTCCATCTCCCCCCAGAAGGCCCCTCTGGACCCTCTGACCCCCAAAACAGCCCTGTTCCCCCATGCTCACAGAAAGGCCAAGGGCATCTGGGGACACACTGGGGACACTTGGGGGGCGTTGGGGGGGGGCACTGGGGGATTACTGGGGCATACTGGGACACACTGGGGGGAACCAGGGGGCACTGGGAGGGACTGGGGGGTATTGAGCGATGCTGGGAGGGCACTGGGAGGGACTGGGTGATTACTGGGGGATTACCAGGACACACGAGGGGACACTGGGAGGTTACAGGGCCATACTGGGGGTTATTGGGTGCTCACTGGAGGATCATTGGGCCATACTGGGGGGCAGTGGGAGGTCACTGGGAAACACTGGGTGGTCACTGGGGGGTTACTGCGCCATACAGAGAGCCACTGGGAGGTCACTGGGCTATTCTGGGGGCACTGGGATCCCCTTACCGGATGTGGTTCATCTCCCTCACAAGACTTTGGGTGGCACCGGCAGGACACCCCACCCTGAGAGCGGGAGAATCCCTTGAACCCCACTGAAAGGCTTTAGGGGAACCCCGTGCTACGCTTCCTGTGGGGTCTCTGTGTGCTGAGTTTTGGGGGTCTCTGGGGTTCGGGGGGAGCATCAGGACCCGCTTTTCCTTGGGGTCGGTTCGCCAAGCCGGCAGGTGGCGCTGTGGCACGAGCGGCAATGGCGGCGCCGCGCAAAGCCTGATGGGAGTTGAAGTTCCCTTGTGGAAACTCCGCCGGTGCGCCTGCGCAGTGCAGCCATGGCGTTTAAACAGCCCCCTCCCCCCCCTCCCCGGGAGGGTTCCAAGGCCTCCAGCCCTTTCAGGGACCTCCTAAACCCCTTCAGGCACCTTCACCCTCCCCTCTGAGCGCCCGCAGGACACCAAATCCCCTCCGCGACCCCCGAGATCCCGCGTGGACTACAAAACCTCCTCGGGAACTACCGAGCCCCTCCTCTCCACTCTGCCGAGCCCTCCAGCC
>NW_020962824.1:8086-9413 GCF_003031625.1 Empidonax traillii | reverse complement strand
ACCTGGAATGGTCCCAGGTGTCCAGGCCCCCCCCAAACCTGCAGGGACCCCCCCAACTCACACAATTCTCTCTCAATCCATGGGGACTGATCCCCAAGTCCATAAGGAACCCAAAACCTACAGGAACCACCTACCAAGTCCATAATGACCCCGTTCAAGTCTATAACAAATCCCCCCAATCCATGGGGATGCCACAACCGCTTGGGAAGGATCCAGGCAGGGGTGAGGCCCTGAGCCCCCCCAGGGACCCCCAGGCCCCCTCAAGCCCCCCATCACTCACAGCTGGCGGGAGTAGAGCCCCTCATCGATCTCGGCTTCGGCCCCGTTCTTCGCCATTCCCTGGGGACAGGGGGGACAGCGGCATCACCAGGGGGACACCCAGGGGACACCGGGGCTGTGTCACCCCAGGATCAGGAGGGGGACCCCCCCAGGGGTGACACCAGGGGTGAGGGGTTGCGTCCCCCCCACTTGGTGACACTGCCCACGATAAGGGACACACGTGTCACCCCCAGGACACACAAGGACTCTTGGGTGCCACCAAGAGACCCCGTGCCACATCCAGGCCGCACCATGTCACCTGGAGCAGCTCCAAGCACCTCAGAGGTGACAGTGAGAGCAGAAAGAGTGCCAACCTCCCCAAGACAGGGCCCCCCAGAGGGTGCCAGGGCCTCTGTGGGGTTGCAGGGCTCCCTGAGGTGACACTCACGTTGGTGGGGGTGACGCTGGGGGACACGGCGGGGGCGGGGGCGCGGCTGGAGCCCGTCGGCGGCTCAGACCCGGAGACGCGGCGCTTCTTCGACAGCGGGGAGCTGGACATCTGGGGACAGGGACAAATGGGGACAAACAGGGTCAGCTGGGGTCACTGGGACACTGGGGAGCTGGACATCTGGGGACAGGGACAGACAGGGTCAGCTGGGGTCACTGGGACACCGGGGAGCTGGACATCTGGGGACAGGGACAGACAGGGTCACAGGAACACTGGGGGGGAGCTGGATATTTGGGGACAGGGGAGAAACAGGGTCAGATGGACACAGGGAGCTGGATATCTGGGGACAAGGGACAACCAGGGTCCACTAGAGTTGCAGGGAAAGCAAGGCTGGACGTTTGGGGACAAGGGTGACATGAGGACAGCAGGAGTGATAGCAGGGGGCTGGACATCTGGGGACAGGATGCAGCCAGGGACAGGGGGACAGTTGGAGGAGCACTCAGGGGGCCAGAAGTGACATCTGTGGGGACGTGGGGTGACACTGTTGGGGTGGTTGGCACGTGGGGTGGCACTGAGTGGACACGGGGCACACAGGGTGACACCAGGGACAAGGAGTGATGC
>NW_020962824.1:0-2111 GCF_003031625.1 Empidonax traillii | reverse complement strand
GCCCCGCCCCCACCTGGCATGGCCCCACCCCCTGCCATAGGTGATCCCACCCCAATCCAGCCTGGCCCCGCCCCTGTGAGGGCACCGTCCCTTCAGATCCCCCCAGGGCCCTGTACCAGGGGCTCCTGAGTGTCCGTGGGAAGGATTGGCCCTGCCCCCTGCACTGGCCACGCCCCCTTGTCCCGCCCCCAGCCCTCACTCATGGGTGTGGTCATGCCCCTTCCTCTTGGCCCCGCCCTGCTTTCCTTAGGCCACGCCCCCCCAGTAATGGCAGTTCAGGGTGGAGATATGTGGGACCCCACTGGAGACACTCCAGGGACTCTTGGGTGGGACCTGGGCAGGTGTTGGGGTGTTTGGAGTTCTCCCTGTGTTCCTCCTGATGTGGTGCTGTCTCTGTGTCCCCTCTGTGTCCCCCCCGTGTCCCCCCAGATCCGGGCACAGCTCCAGGCCCAGGGGGTGCAGCCCCGCGAGGTGCGGCTGATGCGCAACAAGTCCTCAGGTGAGTCCCACCTGGGCTCCTCCTGCACGTCCTGACCCCTCTCTGAACATCTGGGACCACCCCCACATCTGGGCCCTGCTGTGGGGGGGGGGGTGGGCACCCGGCTCCGTTTTGGGGTATGGGTGGGGGGACACCCAGACACTTGGATCCCTTGGGGGGGTTTGGGTTCCTGTCCTGCCCATGCTGGGGGGCACCCAGGGGGGGCTGATTCTGTCCCCAAAGGCACCCAGGGATGTTTCTCCCATCTTTAGGAGCACCCAGGGGTGCTGTTCTTGTTCCCCAGGTGTTCTTCTGTCAGGCTTAGGGGACACCCAGGGGTGCCAGGCTTGTTTTTAGGGACACCCAAGGGTGTGGCACCGGACTCAGGGGGTACCAGGGCTGCTTATCTTGTCCCCAGGGGCACCCAGGGGTGCTGGTCCCATCCCCAGGGGCACCCAGGGGTGCCTGTCCCCTCTCTAGGAGCACCCAGGGGTGCTGGTCCTGTTCCCCAGGGGCACCCAGGGGTGCTTTTGCCAGCTTTAGGGGGCACCCAGGGGTGCCAGTCCCATCCTCAGGGGCACCCAGAGGTGCCTGTCCCTTCCAAGGAGCACCCAGGGGTGCTGTGCCATGCTTAGGGGGCACCCAGGGGTGCCCGTCCTCTCCCTGGTGGCACCCAGGGGTGCCAGTCCTGTTCCTTAGGGGCACCCAGGGGTGCCAGTCTCATTTCTAGGAGCACCCAGGGGTGCTGATCTGGACTTGGGGGACACCCAGGGGTGCCCATCACATCCCCAGGGGCACCCAGGGGTGCCAGTCTTATACCTAGGGAGCACCCAGGGGTGCTGTACTGAAATTGGGGGGCACCCAGGGGTGCCCATCTTGTCTCTAGGAGCACCCAGGGGTGCTGGTCCTGTTCCCCAGGGGCACTCAGGGGTGCCAGTCCCTTCTTCAGGAGCACCCAGGGGTGCTAGTCCCATGTCTAGGGGCACCCAGGGGTGCTGCACCAGATTTGGGGGGCACCCAGGGGTGCCCATCACCTCCCCAGGGGCACCCAGGGGTGCCATTTCCTCACCCAAGGGGCACCCAGGGGTGCTGGAGCCCTTCCAGGAGCACCCAGGGGTGCTGTGCCACGCAGAGGGGGCACCCAGGGGTGCCAAACCCAAAGCTGGGGGCACCCAGGGGTGCCTATATTCAGCCCTAGGGGCACCCAGGGGTGCCAGGCCCTTCCCCAGGAGCACTCAGGGATGCTGAGCCCTTCCCAGGGGGCACCCAGGGGTGCCCAGACTCTCCAGGGGGCTCAGAGGGGTCCGTAGGAACTCCTAGGTTTCTTTGGGGGGTCCCAGAGGCGTCCCAGGATCACCCAAACCCAACCCAGGGGATTCCAGGGGGGCCCAGGGGGGTCCTGGGAGCACCCAGGGGGTCTCTTCCCCACGCAAGGGGGGGTCCCTGGGTGCCCCCCCAACCCCCCGCCCGTTCCAGGTCAGAGCCGCGGCTTCGCCTTCGTCGAGTTCCACCACGTGCAGGAGGCGGCGAGATGGATGGAGGCCAACCAGGTGGGGGAGGGGCGGCCGGGGGGGGGGGGGGGGGGGGTGGCTGGGGGGGTTAGTGGAGGTACTGGTCTGTACTGGTGCCCCAG
>NW_020962823.1:6175-8288 GCF_003031625.1 Empidonax traillii | reverse complement strand
CGGCCGTGGAATGGTCACCGGGGGTGTGGCGAGGGAGGCGTGAATGGAATCAAATCGAGAGGAGAGAATTAAATACACTAAAGGAGCCGCCCCGAGTCACCGAAAGAGCTGCCCCGAGGGACCCGCTGTCGGGTGTCGTCAAAGGGCTGCACCGAGGGCAGGGCGAGGTGGGAATAGAATTAAATGTAGAAAATAAAAGAAAGATAATATAAAGGAGATCCCGCTGCCCCGTATCGAGAAGAGCCGCACCGAGGGACCGGCGGGGCGGTACCGGGCAGGCCGGACGATGTTCGGT
Organism: Empidonax traillii; assembly: GCF_003031625.1. Classification (NCBI taxonomy): domain Eukaryota; kingdom Metazoa; phylum Chordata; class Aves; order Passeriformes; family Tyrannidae; genus Empidonax; species Empidonax traillii. The sequence continues at coordinate 7,993 of NW_020962823.1, read as the reverse complement.
GTTCCCGAAAAAGCTCGAAAAAGTCGTCATCTAAAAGAACCCCGTGGCAGCCCCTGACCGGACCGGAACAGCGGGCGCGGCCCGGCCCGACCCCTCCACCCGCGCCGGGAGCGGCGATGCCCGCGGGCCCGGCCGGGGCCGAGCGGCGGCAGCCGGAGCAGGGGAAGCGGCTGCAGCGGCGGAGACGAGCGGGGTGTTCCCAACCGGGTCCGCTCCGCCCTCGGGCCCCGAGGGGAGATCGGGGGTTGTTCCCAACCGGGTCCACCCCACGGACCCCCCAGAACCCCCCACCCCCGGGGCTGCAGCGCCCCGAACGGCATCAGCCAATCAGAAAGCGCTCACACAGCTGTGACCAATCAAAGCGCGCCTTGCCGATGACTCATCAGTTGCCGGGAGGACGCGACGCAAAACGGGCCCCGATTTTGCCCTCAGCCAATCAGAGCGCGTCCAAAACTCCCCAAAAAGGCCCTGCCCGGCTGGTTTTGGGGTGTCAGCACCTGCCCGGCGCTGGGGATGGAGCGTGTGTGGGGAGCTGGGGCCGTACTGGTGGTACTGGTGGTGCTGGGAGCCCCCCCGGCTGCGGGCGAGGAACTCTCGAGTGAGCGGGGGCGGGGGGGGCGGGAAGGGGGGAAAGAGGAGAGAAAAGAGGGGTTGGGAGCCCCAAAAGTGAGTGCGAGGGAGGTTGGAACCCCCGGAATTATTGGGAGGGGGGTGGGGGCCCCAAACTAAAAGTCGGGGGGTCTGGGGATTGAGGGGACAGTGGGGAAAGGGGTGTGTGTGGGGGGGAAAGTAGGGTGGGAGAGCAGGAAGGGGGTGCCATGGGGGTCCCTCGGTGTCCCTCATCACTGGCGCCCTGCAGCGGTTCCCTGGGGCTCTGGAGGGGTCGGATCCGCACTGGTGGGGCCCCAACCCCCCTGTCCATCCCCGGGCTGATGGGGGGTTTCCCCCCCCCAGCCAAGAGCCGGTGCTGCGGTGGCCGTGGGGCAGAGGGAGGTGGGAAAGGGGGGTCCGGGGTAACACCCTGAACTCCCAAACTGCTGTGGGTAGGGGTAGGGGATGATGGGGGGCGACAGGGTTTCCCCTGATCCGTGTCCTGCACACACAGGGGTGTTCCAGGAGATGGCAAAGGCCGAGTGTCACTTCATCAACGGCACCGAGCAGGTGAGGTTGGTGGAGAGGCACATCTACAACCGGCAGCAGTTCGTGCACTTCGACAGCGATGTGGGGGTCTATGTGGGGGACACCCCGTATGGGGAGAAGACGGCCAGGTACTGGAACAGCCAACAGGACTTGCTGGAGGACAGACGGGCTGCGGTGGACTGGTTCTGCCGGAAATGCTACCAGATCGCCACCCCGTTCCTTGTGAACCGCAGAGGTGAGAGCAGGGCAGAGCGGGTCCCCTCGGGAATTCCTCTGTCCCAGGAACGACCCTGGAACCCCTGAAACCCTCCCTGGGAATCACCCCAGACCCCCCAGCCCTTTCTGTGCCCATGCCCGTGGCCTTGGGCCCCATCCCAGTGCCCCGCAGTCCATCCCACTCCGGCCCAGCCTCTCCCATTTCCCCTCATTTCATTGCGACCAGTTTTTCCCAGTGCTCCCAGTACATCCCAGTCTCTCCCTGTGCCCCCCCCGCGTCTCCACCCCGCTGAGGCCACCGCTCTCCCTACACTCAGCCAATCAGAGCGCGTCTCTGCAATGACTCATCAGTTGCCGGGCAGACCCGCAGCACAGAGTTCCCTTTTCAGGACAGGACCTCCCAGTCACGCTCTGTTCCTTCCCAGTCATTCAAGTGCGTTCCCAGTCCCTTCCAGTAATTCC
>NW_020962823.1:0-1529 GCF_003031625.1 Empidonax traillii | reverse complement strand
TGAGAGGGGCTGTGGGGAGTCGTGGGGGCAACTGGGAGGGAGTTTGGGGAAGCCCGGATGGGATAGGAGGGAGGTTGGGGGGATATTGGGTTGACTGGGAGGGGGTTGGGGAAGTGCTAGGAGGGCTGGGAAGGGACCAGGAGGGGTTCAGGGGGGTCCTGGGGGTGATGGGAGGGGGGTTGGAGGGTCCTAAAGGGGACGGGAGGGGCTTTGTGGGATACTGGAGGGGCTGGGAAGAGACTGGCAGGAAGTTTCAGAGAGTCCTGGGTGGGCTGGGGGAGACCAGGATGAGGTTTGTGGGGTCCTGGGTGGTCTCTGGGAGGTTTTGGGGGTCCTGACCCCCCCGGCTCCCACTAGTGATGCCACAGGACACCGTCCATACCAAGATCCTGGTGGGGGTCGGGGCCTTCGTGTTGGGTTTCGTCTTCCTGGCGCTGGGACTCGGCTTCTACCTGCGGGAGAAGGTAAAGGGGGGTCCCCGAGGGTCGTGTCCCCCCTTCCCCAGAGCGTGTGTGCCCCCCCTGTCCTCCCAGCCCGCTGTCACCCCTTTTCTCTCCCCACAGAGCTCCTGAGCCGGCGGTGGCCGCAGCCCCTCCCCGTGGCCTCAGGCCCAACCGGGACCCCTCAGTCCATCCCCACTCGGATTTTGGGGGGGTCGTGTGTCCCCCCCGACCCTGCTTTTGTTCTCACACCAACCACCTGCTCCCAGTGCTCCCAGTAAAGCTTCCCAGTTCTCTGCAGTCCTGGTGTTGAAGGGCAGGTGCCCTCCCAAAGCCCCCCAGAATCAGCTTACACAAACAGTACAATGGTTGGCCCCCGTTGTCTTTCTGCTTCCAGGAGTCTGTATTTTTCTGCCATGTCTGGTTCAATGTTTTCTCAGCTTAATGGCTCCAACTGTGTCTGCTTTGTTTAAAGAAAAAGGGGGAAGTGTAGGGATTTTTAGTGCTAACACAGAGGATATGCTGCAGCTGTGAGAACATAACCTTATGTTGCAATTGTGAAAACATGATCTGCTGTTCTGATGGCCTTCTGATGGTACCAGGATGGGAAAGATCTACCAAGAGAAACAGTAGCAAAACTGGATATGCAAAAGAGGGTCTCAGTACCGGCTGTCAGAGTGGGAAAGGACGTAAAGAATGTTAAAGAAACAGAGCTGATAGAAGAGTATTGTTAGAAAACTGGATCAAAGACTGCTGCTTGATTCCAATCAACGGCGCTCTCTGATCATCACATTGGTGTGCTGAGTCGTCCCTGCTCGCATGAAAACCCCCCAGGCAGGTGCCCTCCCAAAGGCCCCCAAACATCCCCAACATCCCCAGTGATGTCACCTCTGTCCCCAGTGATGTCACCGATGTCCCTGAGATGTCACTGATGTCCCTGTGATGTCACTGGTGTCCCCAGGGATGTCCCCAGTGTCCCCAACGATGTCACCACTGTCCCTCTGATCTCACCGACATCCTCAATGATATCAATACTGTCCCTGTGATGTCACCACTGTCCCCAGTGATGTCACTGGTCTCCAGTGACAT
>NW_020962822.1:7779-9916 GCF_003031625.1 Empidonax traillii | reverse complement strand
AGTCCTCCCACAAGGAAGGAGGAACAGCCCCTCCATTTGCCAAAGAGTCGTTGCAGACGTGTTATCACCAACCCATCGACAGTGTCCCGATACCATCGTATCTCACTCTAGGGACGATCTCTTGCTGGCAGCGCAATCCGAGGGACAACTCCTGCAAGTGCATTTGTCTGTGAAAACTGCACTATTGACACATGGTCTGCAATTGCACTGGGGAAAGGACAAGTGACAGTTCCATGGAAATACCTTGGATTTCAAATGAAGAACACCACTATTCAGCCCCAGACTGTCACTTTACCCACTGACATCCACACCTTAAATGATTTGCAGTCGCTACTGGGCTTAATCAGTTGGGTTAGGCCTCTGTTAGGTGTAACAACAGACACCCTGAAACTGCTCTTTCAGCTCCTGGAAGGGGAACCAGACTTTACCTGCCCTCAACGCTTAACACTGGCAACCCTAGCAGTATTAAAGGAAATAAATCAAAGACTGAGTTCCTTTCAAAGAAAAGTGTGGGAGTTACCTCTTTTTAAAGTAATTTTTAAAGGTGTCAAACAACCTTCTGCTGTAATAGGACAATTAGAATTAAAAGGCGAAGAGTTTCTGTTATGGGAATGGGTTTTTTAAGCTTCCAGATTTCCAAATCCGTTACTACATATCCTGAGGTCCTCTCCAAAGTCTGCCACAAAAGCAGATTGCAGCTTTGGAAACTCCTGGGGAAGGATCCAGGAGTTATCTATGTTCCTCTGTCTACTGTTCAACTAACTCATTTGCAGATTCATAGCTCTGATTTTCAGTTAGCCATTGCTGATTACAGGGATCAGTTTTCAGTTCACCTTCCCTCTATTCCTTTTTTGCAGCTGCTGGCCCTTACTCAGTCAGAGCTAACACACAACTATTCTCCTGTTCCACTAACAAGTGCTAGAACTGTGCTCACAGATGGTTCTGGCAGAACGTCTAAGGCAGCAGTCACCTGGCTCAGAGCAGGAAAATGGGTATATGACACACACAAGGTAAGAGGTTCCTCTCAGATAGCAGAGCTCTCTGCAGTCAAACCTGCATTTACACTATTTCCAGAGCCTTTAAACATTGTTTCCCATTCAGCCTCTGTCATTGGAGCAGTCTAATGAATTGAGAATTCGTCCATAAAAGATATCTCCCAACTACAATTAGCTCATATGTTCAAATCATTACTGTATGAAATTAATCATCGTAAGAACAAACTCCACATAAACCACCTTTGTTCTCATATTTCTCCCCCAGGGCCCATCCCAGCAGGAAATCATGTGGCAGATCAAATAGCTGATACAGGGCACCTTGCCCAAACTGCAGTAGTTCCAAACAATTTCGAAAAAGCAAAGCTGCCCCACAGCTTTTTAAACCAAAATGCAAAATCCCTCAAAAAACACATTCCACCTTACACTGTCTCAAGCCAGAGCAATTATTCCTGTGTGCCCCGGCTACCAGAGACTCCTTCCTCTACCATCTGAGGGGGTAAAACCCTTGTGGAATTAACCCACTGGACATCTGGCAGTCAGGCATAACGCATTATTCACCATTTGGAAAGTTAAAACACTTCCATGTGTCCATTGACACGTGATCTGTTGCCGTTGCAGCAGCAGCACATGGCAGGAGAGAAGGCCCAAGATGTCAACAAACACCTTCTATCTGCAATATCAGTCCTTGGAATCCCCAAAACAGTAAAAACAGATAACGAACCTGCATACACTTCTTATTCCTTCAAAGAATTTTTCAACATGTGGGGCATCTCCCATGTCACAGGGATCCCCCACTCCCCCACTGGTCAAGCAGTGCTAGAGCGTGCTCATCAAACACTCAAGAATATGTTAACCAAACAACAAACCACCACAATTGGACTGAGATGGTGAGTGTGGGAATTGTTGGGGTTTGGTCGATGTGCTGCTCAAGTCATGCATTGATTTGGGTTTCATTTCTTGGAGCTGAGGAAGAGAAGAACCCAGGGACTGCAGGAACCCCTGAGCCAGCCCAAGGGACGTGCTTTTGGAAGGTGGATGGACAGGCCCAGCTCTCTGCAAGATAAGTGGAGGGCTCTGAGCCAGAGAGGGGATGAGAGCCGGGTACAGGCTTGGGAATTGCTGGGAGGGCTTTTGAAATGAGT
>NW_020962822.1:0-1085 GCF_003031625.1 Empidonax traillii | reverse complement strand
CTGCAAACCCCTGCACTACGGGACCCTCCTGGGCAGCAGAGCTTGTGCCCACATGGCAGCAGCTGCCTGGGCCTCTGGGTTTCTCACTGCTCTGCTGCACACAGCCAATACATTTTCCCTGCCCCTGTGCCAGGGCAATGCCCTGGGCCAGTTCTTCTGTGAAATCCCTCACATCCTCAAGCTCTCCTGTTCACACTCAGGCTACCTCAGGGAAATTGGGCTCTTTGGGGTTGGTGCTTTCCTTTTTCTGGTGTGCTATGTTTTCATAGTTTTCTCCTATGTGCAGATCTTCAGGGCTGTGCTGAGGATCCCCTCTGAGCAGGGACGGCACAAAGCCTTTTCCACGTGCCTCCCTCACCTGGTCGTGGTCTCCCTGTTCCTCAGCACTGGCACATTTGCCTACCTGAAGCCCCCCTCCATCTCCTCTTCATCCCTGGACCTGGTGTTTGCTGTTCTGTACTCGGTGGTGCCTCCAGCACTGAACCCCCTCATCTACAGCCTGAGGAACCAGGAGCTCAGGGATGCCATAAGGAAAATGATGACTGGGTGCTTTTCAGGAACAATAAAGTGCCTGTGTTCTGTTGTGTAGCATTCAGAAGGGGATTCCTTAATGGTCCAACCTTCCTGCTAAAGTTTTTTGGGGAGGTCATTGTGTTCTTCTTGCAAACATTTTCTGTGCAATAAATATCATTATGCATCTGCCTTTTTATTTAGTTTCCACCCACTGAATTTGACCCAGAGACGTAAAAATGATGAACTGTGCTCTAGGAGTATTTAAACCAAATAAAGGACCCTGCAGTGCCTTCTTTGTCCAAGACCCTTCTTCTCAGCTGTTCCTAAAGCACAGCACACTGCAGGACAGGGGGGATTGGCAAAGGCCAAGGGCAGAAGAATCCCAGCACAGCAGCACTGCCAGGGAGCAGCAGAGCTTGGGCTTTGCAGAGCTGCTCTTTCCACTTCCACACTGTCCTTGTGAGCCCCTTTCTGGCTGCAAGGCCTGAGTGCTCTCTGAGCACAGTCCTGGGGGTGGGAGCCCTTTGAGCACAGGCAGGGACAGGCACTGGGAACTTGTGAAGCAGAGCTGG
>NW_020962821.1:9514-11015 GCF_003031625.1 Empidonax traillii | reverse complement strand
TCTGGGGTCTCCACTCAAAACAGACATGGAGCTGTTGGAGCAGCCCCAGGGAAGGGCTGCAGAAATGATCCCATGGATACACGAGCTCTCCTGTGGAGTGACTTGCAGAAACAAACCCCCAAACTCGCCCAGAGTATTGCAGCAGGTATGTTTATTGATGGCCCTGGGTGCTTGAGGGATAATTCCTTCAATCACACACCCCCATTGCCTCTGTTCAGCTCCTTTTATGCAGTCTAATGTCACATATGCATTAGTTGTATTAGATATACATCAGTGGTGCTCCATATTCATTTGCTGTGTCAGCAAATTCCAGAAAAGTAGGAGGGGAATCATTAACATACCCCACTCCTAGAACTGCGCCTTGGAACGACCCTTGGGGTTTTCTTTCAGGGGTCTTTGGGGGTCTTTTGGATGAAGTATGAAGCCTTCCTCAGCTTGAACTCTCTACCTCTGCTAAGAAACTGCTGAGTTGGCAGAGTCCAGTTAACTCAAAATGGTATCATCTCCAGGAGCTTCTCTTTATCAACTTTCAAGGTCTCTTTCCCGTGAGCTTCAAAGCCCCTTATCTAAACTCTAAGGTTTTCTGTTCCTTATAAAGTCTTCCTTATAAAATTAACTATATCCTGCCTATGAGTCAGTATAAACAAGCAAGGCCCTATCCTAATTCTATCTAAAAGTTAGTTAGTAAGCAATTAAGGCTACAATGTTGTATTCTTGTTTTATATTTTGATCACCTTTTATCAGGAGGGAGACTGGAGGAGTCGAGGTTTTCCAGGCAGGAGAAGAGCAGGCCCTTGGAAGGTCTTGTTGCAGCTTTTGAAAATGTAAAGAGGATGTAAAAGGAAGTTGTAGAGAGACATTTACTCAAGGTGACTGGACAAGGAGCAACAGTTTTACCCTAAAAAAGGGTAGATATGAATGAGGCAAGAAGAAGAAATGGATAAGGAGGAGTGTGGTGAGAAACTTGAAAAGGTTGCCCAGAGAAGGATGGGCTGTCCCATCTGGGGAAGGGTTTGCAGGTCAGGTTGGGTTGAACTGTGAGTGATGGGATGGAGTGACAGATATCCCTGCCCATGGCAGGAGGGTTGGACTGGCTGGCCTTTATCAGTCTCTGCCAACAAAAATCAATCTATGATTCCATGATCATGTGGGTGTGTGAGAAGGCAGCCACTGCACTGGGTCCCTCCCCTGGAGAATGCTGTGGGAAGGAAGGTTCTCGTGGAGTCTGAGGGGAAGCTGTGCCTGTGTGTGGTCAGTGAGACATTGCCAGGTGAGTCCTTGTGTCCCAGAGCTGAGCTCAGGGAGGCAAAGTAGAAGATGTGCAAACATGTGGTTGTGACTGGAGAGTGGAGGGTCATTGTGTCCTGAGCCCAAGAGGCAGAACTTGAGAAAGCAGAGGGTCAGTCCATGCAGGACGGAGCTCACTCAGGGCCAGCCTGTGCTGACAAAGGGGGCAAAAGCATCCCCAAGAACCCCCTCCCAGAAAGCCCCTGGGGCAACA
>NW_020962821.1:0-2139 GCF_003031625.1 Empidonax traillii | reverse complement strand
TGCTCAGTGCTGGCTGGGTTACACACACCCACACAGGCCCCCAGCCCCTGCATCTCCCCCTTGCCCTGCTCATTCCCTGGCTGTGCCCAGGCCTTCCCGGGAATGTTTCTGGGGAGAGAGAGCCCAGGGAGACACAGGGCAGGAAGAGAGGCAGGGGGTGTGGGCTGGGTGTCTCAAAGGGCTGTCCAGCAGCAGCTGAGGGAGGGCAGTGGCTGAACTGCTGCAGGACACAGCTGGGCAGGGGGACACGTGTGTGTCCCCCCAGAGCCCTCAGTGGCAGCTGAGTGGGAGCAGCCAGCCCTGTGTGCCCACAGCTCCCTCAGCCCCTGCAAGCAGCAGCCCCAAAGCAGGGTCAGGGAAAGGGGCTCCTGCAGTGACCCCATGGCAACAGGAGCCACTGGCCCCATGTGGCCAGACCCTGAGGACTGTCCTCACCCCCTGGGCTGTGTGAGCAGGAGTGGGAGCAGGAAGGAGATCCATGGGAGCCACGATGCTGCTGCGCTCAGCACTCGCCTGGTGGCATCCAGGACACTGCTGTGACACGAGGAAAGATGGAGTACAAGGATCCCTTGGCCAAGTGAGTTCAGCAGAGGATCCCCAGCACTGTGAGGAGCTGGAGCTCTTCCCTGAGCAGGAGATGCTGAGGGTGTGAGGCTTGCTGAGTGTGAAGGGGAGGCTTTAGTGGGAGACTTGAGAGCAGATTTGGAGCAGCTCTGCTGAGGTGCCCCAGAGAACAGATCCAGGCTCAACACTGTGGCAGCGTGTGGCTGGAGGACTGGAGATACTGGATTCACACTGAAAGATGAGAGGTTGGGACTAAATAGACGGAAAATGTTCTTCATCAAGGGCAGGATCCAGCAGTGGAATAATTGCCTGGGAAGGTCGTGCAGTTGCCCTCCTTGGATGCTCATGGCTGGCTGAGCTTGGAGCAAGGGGTTGGACCCAAGGACCTCTGCAGCTTCTTTCCACCTTGACTCTGGCATGATCCAATGACCCTGGGCCACCCTGGGCCTCTGCCCTCTGGGGTAAGGCCAGCAATGAGCAGGAGGGGCTCCTTTTCACGGTGAGGACACAGGCAGTGTGAGGAGCTGCACTGAGGGAAACAAAGGATTGCAAGAAGCATCCCTGCACCAACTTATAGACCACAAGACCTGTGGTCTCCAGCTCTTGGGACAAAGTTTTCCTGAAGATGCTGTGGCAGTATGTTTCCTTTCTGGTTTTATGCTTTTGTTTTCCACCTCAACTCTGAACCTCAATGCTATTGTTTGGACAGGATCTCCTGGACTTCCCTGGAAGTTATTCCCTCTGTCTTGTCAATAAACACATTCATCCCTCCTCCCTCTGACTACTTGTGTCACAGTGATGAGCTCACCAAGGCAAAAGACAAGGTGAGCACATCAAAGCAGATGTCAGATCTTGAACTTCACTGCTCACTCCATCCCCAAATAGAGAGAGACCTTTGGAAACCAGCAAGTACTGACTGAGCAGCCTCACTGCAAAACCAAGCTGACAAACCCTGCACAGCCATTCCCAACAACCCCCTCCCAGAACTACTCTCAGACAAAACCATTTCCCCTGGGCACGTTGGGAGAACGTCTGCAGGGGAAAGGAGGACACAGAGACATGAGCTGGGATGCAGCAGGAGTTTATTGAGTTAAAAGCGGGGAAAAAAGGTTGCTCTGAGTGGAGACCTCAGTTCAGGGAGTACCAGGGGCAGAGAGTCTATCCCCCTTGGATCTGGCAGACATCCCACCAGGAGTCCATCTGCCTGATCCAGGGAGGAGAAGGGCCAGCAGGTCCTCCCCAGGCTGGTTCTATGGGGCTGAGAGCCCACGGGAGCACAAGGGAACAAGGACACAGGACAGAAAGGAGAGAGGGGCAGAGGGCAGAGGCAGGGCTGGGCCGTGCTTGCCCAGAGCCCAGGCTGGCCCCGTCCTTCTCAGGGGCTGCTGGGCTGGCTCAGCCCCTCTGGAAGCAGCAAGATGATGCTCCAGCATCAGTGAAAAACCATCCTGGGAGTCCTTGAGGGCCTTCCCCAGGGCCATGGGCAGCAGCTTTAGCAGGGGAAGCGGCTCCTGCCACAGAGGCCACTGCCCAGCCCAGAGAGGCCAAAGCCCCCGGAGTTGATGGGCACTCCCT
>NW_020962820.1:7892-9496 GCF_003031625.1 Empidonax traillii | reverse complement strand
CAGTACTACCGGGATGCCATGGAGCAGTGCCACAGCTACAACGCCCGGCTCTGCGCCGAGCGCAGCGTCCGCCTGCCCTTCCTCGACTCCCAGACCGGCGTGGCCCAGAGCAACTGCTACATCTGGATGGAGAAACGGCACCGCGGGCCCGGTACGGCGGGAATGCGGCTGGGAATAACGGGAATGCGGCTGGGAGTAACGGGAATAACGGGAATACGGCTGGGGATAATGGGAATGCGGCTGGGAGTAACGGGAATAACGGGAATGCGGCTGGGAGTAACGGGAATAATGGGAACGCGGCTGGGAGTGATGGGAATAACGGGAATGTGGCTGGGGATAACGGGAATAACGGGAATGCGGCTGGGGATAACGGGAATAACGGGAATGCGGCTGGGGATAACGGGAATAACGGGAACGCGGCTGGGAGTAACGGGAATAACGGGAACGCGGCTGGGAGTAACGGGGATAACGGGAATGCGACTGGGAGTAACGGGAATGACGGGAATACAGCTGGGAGTAACGGGAATAACGGGAGTGTGGCTGGGAGTAACGGGAATAACGGGAATGCGGCTGGGGGTAACGGGAATAACGGGAATACAGCTGGGGATAACGGGAATGCGGCTGGGGATAACGGGAATAACGGGAGTGTGGCTGGGAGTAACGGGAATGCAGCTGGGAATAACGGGAATAACGGGAATGCGGCTGGGAGTTAACAGGAATGCGGCTGGGAATAATGGGAATAACGGGAATACAGCTGGGGATAACGGGAATAACGGGAACGCGGCTGGGAGTAACGGGAATAGAGCTGGGAATAACGGGAATAACGGGAATAACAGGAATGCAGCTGGGAGTAATGGGAATATGGCTGGGAATAACGGGAATACAGCTGGAAGTAACGGGAGTAACGGGAATACAGCTGGGGATAACGGGAACACAGCCAGGAGACACAGGGAACGCACCTGGGAACGCACCCAGGGAACATCAGGAACACATCTGGGAACCACAACTGGGAAACCCCGGGAACACACCCGGAAAACCCCGGGAACACACCTGGGAAACCCCGGGAACACACCTGGAAAAACCCCGGGAACACACCTGGGAAACCCGGGAACACACCTGGAAAACCCCGGGAACACACCTGGGAAACCCCGGGAACACCGTGGGAAGGGGATACAGGGCGGGGGTGTCACCCCTTGGGATAATTTGGGGTTGTTTCTCCCCCTCCCCCCATGGATTTTTCGGGATTTTCCGGGTGTTTTCCAGGCCTGGCCGCGGGACAGCTCTACTCGTACCCCGCCCGGCGCTGGAGGAAGAAACGCCGCGCCCACCCCCCCGAGGACCCCCGGCTGGCCTTCCCCTCCATCAAACCCGGTAAATCCATGGAATTCCCTGGGAATTCCCTGTCCTGGACCCCCGGCTGGCCTTCCCCTCCATCAAACCCGGTAAATCCATGGAATTCCCTGGGAATTCCCTGTCCCATTCCCTGGGAATTCCCTGTCCTGGACCCCCGGCTGGCCTTCCCCTCCATCAAACCCGGTAAATCCATGGAATTCCATGGGAATTCCCTGTCCTGGACCCCCGGCTGGCCTTCCCCTCCATCAAAC
>NW_020962820.1:0-2145 GCF_003031625.1 Empidonax traillii | reverse complement strand
GGAAGGGGGAGGGGGGTGGAGCTTCCCAAGGCGAAAGGATGGGATTGCCAAGGATGGGATTGCCAGGGATGGGATTCCCAAGGATGGGATTGCCAAAGCCAGAGGGTTCCCAAGGCCAAAGGATGGCATTCCCAAGGCCAAAGGATGGGATTCCCAAGGATGGGATTCCCAAGGATGGCATTCCCAAGGCCCAGGGATGGCATTCCCAGGGATGGCATTCCCAAGGATGGCATTCCCAAGGCCAAAGGATGGCATTCCCAAGGATGGCATTCCCAGGGACGGCATTCCCAAGGGGTGGCATTCCCAAGGATGGCATTCCCAAGGCCAAAGGATGGCATTCCCAAGGATGGCATTCCCAAGGATGGCATTCCCAAGGCCAAAGGATGGCATTCCCAAGGATGGCATTCCCAAGGGATGGCATTCCCAGGGATGGCATTCCCAGGGCTGGCATTCCCAAGGGATGGCATTCCCAAGGCCCAGGGATGGCATTCCCAAGGATGGCATTCCCAAGGATGGCATTCCCAAGGATGGCATTCCCAAGGCCAAAGCCCCCCCCGGGCTCCCAGGGCCGCCGGTGCTTCCCGTTCCTCTTCCTGCGGGCGGGAAAAGGGGAGGAAACTCCTCCCCCTCCCCCCAAATCCGTGATTTTTTTGGGATCCCCGGCATGGAAAACGGGCTTTGCCAGCACCTTTCTGTCTTCTTCTGCTGTCCTGCCAGCCTGACCCCCCACCCCCTGCGGGTGCCTGTCCTGCCCTTCCCTGCGTGGTCCGTGATCCGTGTCCGTGTTCCGTGTCCATGTTCCATGTTCTCTGTCCATGTTCCGTGTCCGTGTCCGTGTTCCGTGTCCGTGTTCTGTCTCCCTTGTCCATGTCCCGTGTCCCTTGTCCATGTTCCATGTCCCTGTCCCGTGTCCATGTTCCATCTCCATGTTCTGTGTCTGTGTGTATATTCCCTGTCCCGTGTCCCATGTTCCATATTCCCTGTCTCATGTTCCCTGTCCCGTGTTCCGTGTCCATGTTCCATGTCCTGTGTCCATATCCCATGTCCCATGTTCCATGTCCGTGTTCCGTGTCCATGTCCATGTTCCCTGTCCTGTGTCCATGTTCCATGACCCGTGTTCCCTGCCCCGTGTCCGTGTCCCATGTCCATGTTCCGTGTCCCGTGTCCGTGTTCCCTGTCCCGTGTTCCCTGTCCCATGTTCCATGTCCCGTGTTCCCTGTCCATGTTCCCTGTCCCGTGTCCGTGTTCCATGTCCTGTGTCCATATCCCGTGTCCGTGTCCCATGTCCATGTTCCGTGTCCCGTGTCCGTGTTCCATGTCCGTGTTCCCTGTCCCATGTTCCGTGTTCCGTGTCCTGTGTCCGTGTCCATGTTCCATGTCTCATGTTCCATGTCCCGTGTTCTCTGTCCCATGTTCTGTGTCCCATGTCTGTGTCTTGTGTCCTGTGTCCGTGTTCTGTGTCCATGTTCCCTGTCCTGTGTCCATGTTCCCTGTCCTGTGTCCGTGTTCCCTGTCCCGTGTTCCGTGTCCCGTGTTCCATGTTCCCTGTCCCGTGTCCTGTGTCCATGTTCCGTGTCCCGTGTCCTGTGTCCATATCCCGTGTCCGTGTTCCCTGTCCCGTGTTCCCTGTCCGTGTTCCCTGTCCCGTGTTCCCTGTCCCATGTCCATGTTCCATGTCTCATGTTCCCTGTCCCGTGTCCCGTGTTCCCTGTCCCGTGTTCCATGTTCCCTGTCCCGTGTCCTGTGTCCATATCCCATGTCCGTGTCCCGTGTCCATGTTCCCTGTCCCGTGTTCCCTGTCCCGTGTCCCGTGTTCCATGTCCCGTGTCCCATGTCCATGTTCCATGTCTCATGTTCCCTGTCCCGTGTCTGTGTTCCGTGCCATGTTCCGTGTCCTGTGTCCATGTTCCCTGTCCCGTGTCCCGTGTCTGTGTCCCGTGTCCGTGTTCCCTGTCCGTGTTCCCTGTCCCGTGTTCCCTGTCCCATGTCCGTGTTCTGTGTTCCATGTCCCGTGTTCCCTGTCCATGTTCCGTGTCCATATCCCGTGTTCCGTGTCCGTGTTCCCCGTCCCGTGTTCCCTGTCCTGTGTCCATGTTCCATGTCCGTGTCCCGTGTTCCATGTTCCATGTCCCGTGTTCCCTGTCC
>NW_020962819.1:8518-10000 GCF_003031625.1 Empidonax traillii | reverse complement strand
TGGTAGGCCTGGCCTGTCTGTGCAGGTGAGCACAGTTTATTGATAGGAAGCAACAGGGAAAGCAAACATTTGATATCCTTTTTCTTGTATCCCTTTAGTTCCCTTTTTACTAGCTAATGCTGTAAGAGAGGCTGTTCGTAGTATTGTATGAATGCCAACTGATAAAGTAGTCTTTTTGTATTCTATTTTAGTTTTTGATACTCTTTGCTAGGAGGGTTTTTATTCTCACTGCAATACAAGATTTTTTGTAGGGTTTGAATGACTGTTGTACTTGTTCCAGGCATGGATTCAAACAAACTAACACAGAAGGGACTGGGAAGAAGTTTCAGAGGGTTCTGGGGGGGGGGTGGGGGAGACCAGGACAGGGTTTGTAGGGTCCTGAGTGGTCTCTGGGAGGTTTTGGGGACCCTGACCCCCCCGGCTCCCCCCAGAGATGCCACAGGACACCGTCCGCAACAAGATCCTGGTGAGGGTCAGGGACTTCGTGTTGCGTTTCGTCTTCCTGGCGCTGGGGCTCGGCTTCTACCTGTGGGAGAAGGTAAAGGGGGGGCCCTGGGGGTCGTGTCCCCCCTTTGCCACAGAGCTCCTGAGCCGCCGGCGGCCGCAGCCCCTCCCCGTTGCCTCGGGCCCAGCCGGGATCCCCCAGTCCATCTCCACCCGGAGTTTGGGGGGGTCGTGTGTCCCCGCATTGCCCACAGCAAGTTGCACAGCTGAAAGGGTCCCAGAGCCAAACTCTTCCCTGTATTTATTACCTTGGGGTCTCCTCAGTAGAAAGCACAGCACCACATGGACTATTCTGAGGTGTGCAGGCATTTGGACTTCTGCCTGTCTCACACACACACACAAAGTCAGGTGTAGTGCTGCCCTCAGAGAAAATCCACCCAATCTTGCCGCAACTAAAGCCATGGAATTTGTCTTTGTTTCATTGGCATTCAAGATGAGGCTGTGCCTGTGTCCAGAACAGAGGCTCAGAAAAGCGTTTCTTAAGTTTCCACTGAAATCTGGTGTGGACATGACCAAGGCACTGGTGGCACTCGGAGTGAACAGTAGTGTTTCCAGTGGCTCTCTGAAGTGTCCAAGGAAACCAACACAAGTGTCCAAAGAAGTCCCACTACTTCAGCACTGAATGAGCTTCTTCAGGCCACTTTCATTTCCTGTCTAAGTTTAATTTCCGTGGAAGGAGGTTTTGGCCTACTTTAATAGGAGTTAATTTCCAAACTGCTTTCTTAATTTCCTCCTCCGTGTTTACCTGAAGGACACTGACAACGATCATGGAGTTTGTCACTTGGCCATGCTCCTGTACTTTGGCAGCAGAGGAAAGGAGAGTCCAGGCTACAATCCCAGGGCGTTCATTGAAGAAGAGCTTGAAATCAAAACCACCTTCCTATTCCAGGGTTCAAGTCAATGCCCAGCATGTAGTGGAAAAGAAGTTGCCAGTGAATTTGCTGGAAAGCAGGAAGAAATAGAAAAGTACACAGTTAC
>NW_020962819.1:0-2146 GCF_003031625.1 Empidonax traillii | reverse complement strand
GCCACGGCTTGGGCACCGGTGTCTCGGGGACAGTAGCTGCTGGGCCACCTACTCCTGGCAATGCCTCACTGCAATGGCCTGGGCTCCCACTCTTCCTTGCAGCCTTTTCCTGCCCATGTGCATGTTCAGCCAGGAGCGGGCTCTGCTGACAGCCGCAGCTCCAAGGGAGCAGGAACTCCTATCGACAGAAGCTTCTCCATCTGCAGGCCAGCAGGTCTCACCGACGCTCTGGGCACGATGAAGGCTGTGGCCAGAAGTAAGGCAGGTGTGCAGGAGATATTCCCTTTCTTGGTCGTCCACAGATGGAAAAATAGAGCACCCTGGAGATGGGAACAGCCAGCCTTGACTCTGGAGGACCTTGTCCAGAAGTGCGTGGAGCCTCTACCCCTGGGGCAGCATCCTGAGAGCCATGGATTGGGCACTGGTGACTCCAGGACTCTTTCAACTGTGCAACTTGCTGCTACCAATGCCTTCCCTCCAGCCTGAAGCTCGCTTATGGCTTCTATGCTTTTCCTTGCCAGTTGTATTCTCAGGCATGACACAGGTCTCCTGACAGCTGTGGCTCTAAGGGAGCCAAGAGAGAGCACTCCCTGTGGACAGGACCCCAGCAGATCTCCCAGAGGCTCTGCCAGGGATGGAGTGCCTTGCCAGAAAGTAATTGTGGTGCAGAGATCTTCCTGCTCCTGCCTTACTGGTTCAGGAGAGAGCCCTGGACCTGGGAGACCTGCCTTTGCACTGAAGGATCTTGTGCAGCAACGTGTGGAAAGTAATCTCGTACTGCACTGCCGAAGGCTCGAGGGAGCAATGGATTGGGCACTGGTGGCTCCGGGACTCTTTCAGCTGTGCAACTTGCTGCAGGCAATGCCTTCCTTGGACCTTTTCCAGGCTGGGGAAATTCCAGCCTTTCCCTTGCCAGGTGCATCCTCAGAGATGAGAGGGGTCTCCTGATACCTGTGGCTCAGAGGGAGAAGGGAGACCTGTGCACAGGGATTCCTCTGTCTGGAGTGTGACAGCTCACCCAGAGGCGCTGGAAGGGATGGAGTGTCTCTCTACAAGGAAGCCGGGTGCGCAGATATTCCTCCATCTGCTCCTGCACTACTGGCTCCAGAGAATGCCCTGGTGACAGCAACCTCTGTCTTTGCCACGGGGAGATCTTGTCCCACACTGCCCATAGCCTCTTTTTCTATGGAAGCATCCTGAGAAACCAGGATTGGGCAGTGGCAGCTCCAGGACACTTGCTGCTGTGCCACCAGCTGCTCCTGGGAATGCCTTACTGCAGTGGCCTGGGCTCCCGCTCTTACTTCCAGCCTTTGCCTGGCCATGTGAACCTCAGGGAGGAGCGGGCTTTGCTGTTTCCTGCCCCTGCCAGGTAGCTGGCAGGCTCTAGTAAGCAGAGTGAAAGTGGATCAAGACATGGGCTTGATGATCTCAGAGGTTTTTTCCAATCCAGCTGATGCTCTGATTCTGTGATTCATTGTGTGACCGACCTTTTGTTCTTTCTTTCGAGGTCGGATTCAAGTGGTCGATTGGGTGTCAGAATTGAAAGGCAGACAAGCAAGGTGAGAATATTCCGACCAGTCTGAATGCAAAGATATTTATGGCGAGCTGTATCATTGGTGAATCTAAGCACATACCTTGTCATTTGTTTTTTCCAGTGATACACAAGGTGACAAGAGTCAGCAGAATGGGAAGGAGGTCCTTGCAGTAAGAGGTGAGTGAAAAAGAACCCGAGAGGGGATCTTTGGTCAGAATGTTGCACTCTGAGGGAATGCATCCCTACGTGCCTTTGCCTCTGTGATTTCTTTGCAGTGGCCATCCGTATTGCCAGAGGAGCAGAGCCACGGGTCAAGGAGAGGAGCGACAAGGGCAGGTGCTTTGGCGCTGAGCTTGTGGGCAATGGCAGGGTAGTTGAGGGCTGGGCATTTAAGCATTGCCCTCTTCTCTTTTGAGGTGCCAGCCCGGTAACCTTTGGAAAGAAATGAGCGTCCCAGGTGAGTCGGGGAGGTATCGGGGAGGAGCAGAGGCCCAGGGAAGTGTCAGAAATGCCACTGGAAGTTTGTTTTCCCTGCTCCAGGTGTACCATGCAGTGGGAGCTGCAAGCTCTGCACCTCTTGCTAGAGGCAGTGACACGAGGACTTGGGTGCAC
>NW_020962818.1:7253-8260 GCF_003031625.1 Empidonax traillii | reverse complement strand
TCTATTCTTCTGCAGGACATTGACTGTGTAACCCTTCACCGGCCCAGCCTGCCTTCTAAATCTCTTGAGAGTGTTGGTGGGGGACTTTTCTTATGTTTTTTTCCTCTTTTAATACTGTTAACACAGAAATTTATTCTTTATTCCATACCTAATTCACTCTTTCTCTCTTTGTTTTGACCCACAATTTTGTAAATAAAATTAAACTCCTGTAGCAACTGCTTTGTCAAATATCCTGCCTTTGTTATTCTGTACATGAGGAATCTCAGTCTTGGAGTATAATAAAGAATTTGAGTCCTTTTTCCATATTCTTGCTCCAAGAACTTCCCTGCAGCTGGAGGGCAGTTCCTGTGTGCAGAGAGGAAGGGGTAAAGAGTCCTGGGACAGGAGCACTACCAGGGAGCAGCAGCTCTTGGGCATTTCAGAGCTGCTCTTTTTCCACTGCCTCCCTCTCCTTTCTGCTCCTTGCCCAAGGTCTGAGTGCTCTGGCAGCTCAGTCACTGCTGGGGGTCAGTGCTGGGACCATGGGCAGGGACAGGCCCTGGCACTGCTGGCACAGAGCTGGGCTCCTTCACATCATTTCCATCAGGAAAGGGGATCCCCCTGGGCAGTTCCTGAGGACTCTTTTCTTTTTAAAAGGTTGGTGTAAAGAACAAGGCCACTTGCAGCGAACTTCCCCTGTGCCTGCCCAGCTCAGGGAGGGCTGGACCAGAGCCAGGACTGGGCTTTCCAGGAGGGTGTCCTGAAGAACTCTGCAGCCCACAGGCTGGATGGAGTGGAGCCCTGCCCTGCCCTCTCTGCCATTGCCAACAGCCCATGGCCCTGCCCAGCTTGTTCTTGGCTCCTGAGCCTTCCAGGGAGATGGAAGAGGGTGGAGAGGAGGGATCCCCATCCTGCTGGCTCTGCTTGCCAGCCTGACCAGCATGGCCAGTGCAGGCTCAGCCCAGGGTGCCACAGCCCCTCCCTCTGCAGAGCAGCCCCTCCAGCTCAGGGCCCTGCAGGGATCCCAG
>NW_020962818.1:0-2169 GCF_003031625.1 Empidonax traillii | reverse complement strand
TTTCCTTCACTCTCTTACAAGAGAGAAGGGGCTTCAGTGCCACACCTGCCCCTGGCCCAGGGCCGGGGGAGGAGGGAGGCCTGGCCCCCACCTGGGGCCTGCCTCTCTCTCCCTACATGGCTCCCTAATTTCAACTGCCACCAATTTCAACTGCTCCTAATTTCAACTGCGCCACCAACCTTCTCTTCCTTTTTCTTAAATATGTAATTAGCAGAGGTGTTACCAAAGTTTTGATTGTTTTTTTTCTCTGGAAATTCACCTGGACAAAACCATCCTCAGCCCCAGGGGCTGGCTGGTGGGCAAAACCACGACAACAGGGGACTGGTGAAAACAAAGGGACACCCATGATGTCACAGAGATATCAGTGAAGTCAAAGGCATCTTGTGACATCACAGGGACATCAGTGACCTCACGGGGACATGGTGCCACCTCTGGGGACATTAGTGACATCACAGGGGACAGCAGTGACATCACTGGGAACAGTGATGTCAGAGGGGACTGTTGACAACAAAGGGACAGCTGTGATGTCACAGGGCTATTGGTGACATCATAGGGGACTTCAGTGACTTCACAAGGGCAAGGGTGAAATCACAGTGACACCAGTGACATCATCAGGGTCATTGTTAACATCACAGGGGACAGTGGTGACATCAAAGGGAGATGGGTGACATCACTGAGGACCAGTGACATCACAGGGGACTGCTGACAACAAAGGGACAGCTGTGATGTCACTGGGACACCGGTGACTTCACAAGCACAGGGTTGACATTATAGAGACATAAGTGACATCATGGGGGACATTGCTGAAGTCACTGAAGACAGTGGTGACATCACAGGGACAGAGGTTACACCATTGAGGAACAGTGACACAAAAGGTGACTGATGAAAACAAAGGGACAGCCGTGGTGTCACAGGAAAATCAGTGACATCAGAGGGAACATCGGTGACTTCACAACGACAGGGGTGACATCACAGAGACATCAGTGACACCATCAGGGACACTGGTGACATCACAAGGCACTGGCAACAATAATGGGAAAGCTGTGATGGCACAGGGACATTGATGACATCACAGGGGACATCAGTGACTGCATAAGGCTAGGTATGACATCACAGAGACATCAGTGACATCGTTGGTGGCATTGGTGACATCACAGGGATATCCAGGACATTACTGGGGACCAGTGACATCAGAGGGAACTGGTAAAAACAAAGGGACAATTGTGATATCACAGTGACATTGGTGACATCAATGGGGACATCAAGGACAAGGGTGACATTACAGAGGCAGCAGTGACATAATCAGAAACACTGATGACACCACAAGGGACAGTGGTGATATCACAGAGACTGCAATGACCTCACTGGGACCAGTGACGTCACAGGGGACTGTTGACAACAAAGGGACAGCCATGATGTCACAGGGACATTGGTGACATCACAGGGGACTTCAGTGACTTCACAAGGCCAGGGGTGACATCACAGTGATGCCAGTGACATCATCGAGATCATTGTTGACATCACAGGGGACAGTGGCGACATCACAGGGAGATGGGTGACATCACTGGGGATCAGTGACATCACAGGGGACTGGTTACAACAAAGGGACAGCCATGATGTCACAGGGGCATCACTGCCATCATGGGGACATGATGGGGACATGATGCCGTGGCTTGACACAATGGTGACATCACAGAGACAGCAGTGACATCATTGGGGACATTCTTGTCATCACAGGGGACAGTGATGACACCACAGAGACACCAGAGACATTATCAGTGTCACCAGTGTCATCACGGGGGATAGCGGTGACATCAGAGGGACATCGGTGACATCATTGGGGACCAGTGACACCACAGGGAAGTGATGACATCATTGGGGACACAGGGACCACCCCTGGGGACAGCAGTGACATCACAGGGCACAGTGGTGACACCTGTGGGGACAGCAGTGACATCACTGGATACTGTTGACATCACAGGGACATTGGTGACATCAAAGGGACAGTGGTGACATCATAAGGACAGCAGTGATATCACTGGGGACACTGGTGACATCAGAGGGGACAGCAGTGACATCGCAGGAGGCCATTGACATCACAGGGGTCTGCTGACATCATAGGGACATCAGTAACAGCACTGGGGACATGGTGCTACCACTTGGGAAAGC
>NW_020962817.1:8443-9610 GCF_003031625.1 Empidonax traillii | reverse complement strand
GTGCTGTGGCTTTGCAGGGACATCCAGGAGACAAAACAGTCCCTGAAGGAGAAGGCAGGGCACAGGCAGGAGAATCAGGAGCAGTTTGGAGGGGATTTAACCAGGAAGATGAACCCTCTGACTCTGTCTATGTTTACAGGGATTCTTTTGCTGTGTTCAAAGGGGGCACTGAGGCCTGAGGGTGATCAAAACCCCTCTCTCCTTCCTGGCCAGCCTGTATCAGTGGCACTGCCCTCTGTAGGAGCTGTACCAATGGTCCTGCCTTGGACAGGGACACCTGGAAAGCAAAAGACGCTCATGGCAAAGGACAAAAAATAAGCTCTCTGGGGATTGTTCCTACATTTTAATATTGGCCCTTAAAGGGGCAGGACAGACCTTTTCTTTTACAGGGAACTGTTCAACAGAGAAAAGGATTCAGAACTGGGAATGAAAACCTCAGGTTTGGACTCTGGTTCAGTTCACTGGTAACTGTGGTTATCAATTGTTAGCTATTTGTAGTTATCATCTGTTAGTTCTGGTTGTGTGGTTATTTACCCTGTCCATGTGCTCAGCAGAACAGACTGTTAAAAGTAGAAATCAAAGGAACCTCTCCCTGGAACTGGTCACAGGGTTTGGGAAAATATGGAATCAAAAGTAAATTTAACCATCTTACCTCAAACTGGATCCCCTCACTCATCTATTGGATCAAGCAAAGGTGAATTTAAACCTGGAATGAGAACCTTTAGGAATGCAATGCCAGACAACCCTGCCTTTATTGCTCATGGGATCCCCTCTTTGACCCATCACACACACCAGATGTACACAAAAGTATACAGAGGACACGAGGACCTGCCTGTCAGGGGGTGTTTGCCAGGGACAGGAGCAGGAATGTTTGGACAGAAACAGGGATTAGGTATTGACATGGGCTGCCCATGCAGGTGGTGGAGTCACCGTCCCTGGAGGTGTTTAAGGACAGACTGGACATGGCACTCAGTGCCATGGTCTGCTTGACGTGCTGGGGATGGGTCGTAGGCTGGACGCCGATTGACCTCAGGAGTCTCTGCCAACCTCATGGATTCTGGGCTTCTGTGCCATCCCAGCCTTTGGGACAGCGTGCTGGTGGCTCAGAGGCTCCGTCCTTGCCTTGCCTTGCCCATCTCCTGGGTGCCAGGCAAGGGCCTTGTGCCA
>NW_020962817.1:0-2169 GCF_003031625.1 Empidonax traillii | reverse complement strand
ACACACCCCTGCCTGGGGCGGGACTGCATTCTGACAGTGTGGGGCATTGGATCGTTGGGATCCAGGGGGTTTTCTGGAATGGAGAATACAGACCATGACAGGGGGCAACACTTACATGGGTTGTGCTGCTCTGTGGGGTTTGAGGCGTTGATTCTTTGGTTGCTGGGGCCATTCTGGGATGGAGAGGATGGGCTGTGACATCACAAAGGGGACAAGGGAACAGTGGTAGGGCTGCACTCTGTGGGTTTGGGGCATTGATTCTTGGGTTGCCAGTGTGGATAACTGAATAGAGAGGACAGGCTGTGACATCACAAAGGGTCCCATGGCACACGGGTGGGGCTGCCATGTGAGTGTTCAGGTCATTGTCTCTTTAGTTGTCAGGGACCATTCCGGAATGGAGAGTGGCATCACAAAGGGGCCCATGGCACATGGGAGGGACAGCAGGGCTATACCTATGACATTCTTTGGCTCTGCTCCTTTGGGAATACAGATGGCCAGTGCAAAAAAATCACAGAGGCAAAGGCACATACTGAGAGATCCCCTCAGAGGGCAACATTCTGACCAAAGTTTCCATCTGAGGTTCCTTACACTGACCTTTTACTGCAAGGGCCTCCTTGCCATTCCGTCCATACTTGTAAAGCTGTGCACCACCAGGAAAAAAACAAATTACAAGGGATGTGCCTGGATTCACAAAAATACAACCAGGCAAAAGTAACACGTGATTCTGACTGGCAGTAAAATCCTAACCTTGCTCCTCTGCCCTCCAGTGCTGAGAGTCCTCCTCACTGCTCACATCCCACCTTGAATGAAAGAAGTAAAAGACACTCAAAGAATGACCTCTGACATGAAGGATCTGTCAGAACTGCAAAGAGGGATGCACAAGAATCTTATGTGGGGAAGATTCTCCTCTCTGCCCTGAACACCTTAATGGTGGGGAAAAACCTGTGCCTTTAGGATTCCTTCTACTAAAGGACTTCTTCTTAGATATCCCCTTCCCCTACGCTCATTACAAAAGCCCTTCTGGCAATTCCCAAGCCTGTTCCCGGCTCTCATCCCCTCTCTGGATCCCAGCCATTGACAAAGAGCTGGGCTTGTAAATCCACCTTCCAAAAGCAGGTCCCTTTGGCTGGCTCAGGGGTTCCTGCAGTCACTGCTTATTCTCTTCATGCCCTCCAAGAAAGGAAACCCAAAGCAATGCACGACTTCAGCTGCACATGGGCCCAACCCCAACAATTCCCCCACTCACTGTCTCCAAAGTGCACCGAGGTCCTCGAGTCCCCGGCGGCCGCCAGAGTCGGAGCCTGCGGCTCTCACTGCATGGCACACCTTGGGTAGGGAAAGAAAATATTCTGTGGCATTTCTGAAAGTTCCCTGGACCCCTGCTCCTCCTGCTGCCTCCACGACTCACCTGGAACGCTCATCTCTTTACAGAGGCTGCTGGGACGGCACCTCTAAAGAGAGGAGGGTGTTGTGCTCTGGATTAAGCTGTAAACTGCCCAGAGCATTTGCATTTTTTTTAAAGACTTTTCAAAAGCCTTTTGCTTTGTTAGAACCTCTAATTAGCCTCCAGAGAAAGAGTCACATTTTCTCTTTTTAATTAAGTGGTAAAGATATGATATTTCACCAAAAGGCTTCTACAGGAGTAAAATACAACCAAGGAAAAAGCATTTCACTCAAACATCCAGCACAAAGACCAATTCCACAGGAAACACTCACTAAAACAATCCATATGCTAGCTTTAGTGAAACACAGTTCATTGCTTTTAAGTTACCCACAAGAGAAGGAAAAGAGTATAAGAAAACAGATTAAAAGGAATAAAGAAAGAGAGAAGGAGAGAGGGAAGAAAAAATGTTTACTGAGGAGTAGATGATTCACATGGTACCAGCTGGAGAGGAAGAAGAGAGAAGACAAAGGAAGTGGAGTTAAAAAATAGTTACTGACTCCCATGGTTTAGGCAGCAGGAGAGCCAGGAGGGAAGGAGAAAGAGAGAGGGAGATCACACCGAGTCTGGTGTATTTACAGAGTTCAGTTTTCCCTCCCAGGCAGGATATCCAGGCAGTGCCTTCCAGCCCACAGTGAGCTGTGCTGTGGCCACTCACCAGGCCCTGCCCAAGCCCTCCCATCAGGGGCTGGGCCCTGGAGGCAGGGGGAGATCCCTCCCCTGGCATG
>NW_020962816.1:7994-10164 GCF_003031625.1 Empidonax traillii | reverse complement strand
TTGCTTGCAGGGGATGGAATGGCCTCTCTGGATGTGTGCTGAGCTCTGGCTGCAGCCGTCGGCACTGGGCACTCCCTGGGCCCTCCTTCCTCGGCAGCCTCGTGGGCCGGGACAGAAGAGACGGGAGGTAAACCGGGCTCATCAGGAGTGGGCACGTAGGGAAAACTGGGGGGGGGGCAAATATCTGAGGCAATCTCCATGGCACAGAATGAATATTTAGAGGGGAAAATGAGGCCCTCAGTGGTGGACTTGGAGGGAAAATTGTGGGGGTAAAATCGGTGGCAATGTGCAGCGGAGAGAAGGAACATTTTGGAATAAACTGGATCAGTCAGTACTGGAGAGGCAGAGACAGTTTTGAGGGGAAAACTTGATCAAATGTCCAGGGCAGAGAAGGAATCCTTGGAGATCAAAAAGAGATAATCAGTAGTGTGCCTGTAGGGAAGCCTTTGGGGGTTAAACAGGAGGTAATCTCTATGGGAGAGAACGACTACTGGGTGTTCAAAAGGGTGTAATCAGAAAATTATGGGTGTTGAACTGCAGGTTATGATCTGAGATAAGAATGTGTTGAGGTGAAGATGAGGCAGTGGGTGGAGGACAGGTAGGGAAAGGTTTGAGATCAGCTGAGGTGGTCTGTGGGGTGGAGAATGAGCCTCTCTAGGTACAAATGAGCTGCTTAGACATGGATAGGTGAGGAGAATGTTGGGAGGAAGATCTGGGGCAAACTGTCACAGAGAGAACAAATATTTTGGGGTAAAGTGAGGCAGTCAGTGGTGGGCAGGGAGGGAAATTTTGGTTTGTCATAGCTGGGGTAATCTGCAGCAGAGAGAATGTACCTCCTGGGTTAAACTGGGGAAATCAGGAGTGGACAGGAAAGGAGGTTTTTGGGGAAAACTATGAGGAATTCTCTGTGGCAGAGGACGAATATTAGAAGGTCGAAATGAGGTTATAAGTAGTTTGCAGGCAGCAATAAGAGTGAAGGTAAATCTGGATGTCACCGAGGGGAGAAAATGAGCATTTTGAGGCACAGTGAGGCAGCCAAGTGGTGGGCAGGGAGGGAAACTGTGTTTGTAAAATCAGGGGTGATGTGGAGGAGAGAGAATGGACATCATGGGGTAAACTGGGGTAAACCTTGGGGACCTGCAGGGAAAATGTTGGGGGTAAAACTTGTGGTAATCTCCAGGGCAGAGTGTGAATCTTCTGAGGTGAAAATGAGTTACTGGGTGGTGGACAGGTGGGGAAGGTTTTGAGAGTAATCTTGAGGTGATGTGCTGGGTAGAGAATAAACATATTGATGTAGAAGTGGGTGGTTGAGACGTGGAGGGGGAGGGAAGATGTTGTTGGTCCAGTCTGAGGTCATCTGGAGCGGGGAGAATGTGCAGTGGTGGGCAGGTGGGGAGAGCTGTGGGGGCACAATCTGGGCAAGGTGCAGCAGAGAGAATGAGCATTCTGGGGTGACCTGAGGCCATCAGGAGCGGGCAGGGAGGGAAGAACTTGGGGGGAAACCTTAAGGGAACGTGCAGGGCAGAGAGTGAACATTTGGAGTTCAAACTGGGGGGGTTTAGGAGGAGGTTTTCTCTGCAGGGCAGAGAAAGAACATCCTGAAGTCAGCGGAGGTGATCAGGGGTGGGCAGGTGGGGACATTTAGGGTGGAAATATTTGAGGCGAAGTCCAGGGTCCAGAATGAAGCCTGAGAGGTGCAGATGAGGCAATGAGGAGGGGACACTCGGGAGGGCCCAGGGGAGGTTGAGGGGGTAAAATGTGTGGCCCTGTGTGGCAGCGAGGATGAACATTTTGGGATAAAGTGAGGCATCCATTAGTGGGCAGGTAGGGAAGCCTTTGGGGGTTTGAGAGGATGTAATCTCTAGGGGAGAGATGGGTCCAACTTGAGGAAATCTCCAGGACAAATATGACTGGGGGGGAACAAAAGCCCCTTCCTGCCAGAGGGTTTGTCCTGTGCAAGTCAGTCCTGGGCAGCAATCGGACGTGGGCCATCAGTCAGCTGCTCTTGCCCCAGAAAGCACCATCCCCGTGGGCATTGATGAGCTGCCCTGTGCCCACCGCTCACTGGGCACCCACCTGAAACCAGAGCGAGTCTTGCTTTGCTTGGAAGGGCTTGAAATGGCTTCAAAAACCAGAATAAATGACTTGGTTGTTCTTTTTTGCTTTCAGG
>NW_020962816.1:0-1140 GCF_003031625.1 Empidonax traillii | reverse complement strand
CAAGGACTTTGCTCTGGGCTTTTGAATGTCTTGTCGAGCTGTCGTCCGAGCTCTCCGCCGCTGTGCTTTGCTGCACTTGCTGGAGGGGCTGGAGGGCTTGGCTCTCTGCTCGGTGCCCACCCTCAGCTGAGCGAATCTGCCGGGCAGAGAATGGATCTTTGGAGGTGAGAAAGAAGTGATGAGGAGTGTACAGGTAGGGAAGCCTTTGGGGCTTGAACAGGAGGGAGTCTCTAGGGGCAGGCTGACTATTCCGAGTCCATCAAAAGACAAGGAGTAGTGGGCTGGAAGGGGAAGCTTTGGGGGTTAGGAAGGAGGTTTATTCTCTGCAGGGCAGTGAATGAACACATGGAAATAATCCGAGATACTGAGCGGTCACGGGCACAGAGAATTGTGGGTGTTAAACTGCACGTGGTGTGCTGGGAGTCGAAGGAATCTGATGTGCTTTGGGGGGAACAGTTGGAGGTGATCTCTGTGGCAAAGGACGAATGTTTGGAGGTAAAAATGAAGTAATCAGTAGTTTGGAGGCAGGGGAAAGTGGGAGGGTAAATGTGAATGTCCCCTAGGGGAGAGAAGGAGCATTTTGAGGCACAGTGAGAGAGTCAGGGGTGGGCAGGGAGGGAAACTTTGTGTTTGTAACATCAGAGGTGATGCGGAGGAGAGAGAAGGAACATCGTGGGGTAAACTGGGGTAAACCTTGGGGACCTGCAGGGAAAATGTTGGGGGTAAAACTTGTGGTAATCTCCAGGGCAGAGAGTGAATGTTCTGAGGTGAAAATGAGATGCTGGGTGGTGGACAGGTGGGGAAGGTTTTGAGAGTAAACTCGAGGTATTGTGCTGGGTAGAGAATGAAAATCTTGCTGTGTAAGTGAGTGGGTGAGCTGTGGAGAGACTGAGAAAATGCTGTGGGTGTGGTCTGAGGTCATCTGTAGCAGGGAGAATGTGCATCATGATGGGCACTGAGGCAGTCAGTGAAGAGCAGGTGGGGCAAACTGTGGGGCAATGTGCAGCAGAGAGAATGAGCATTCTGGGGTGACCTGAGGCCGTCAGGAGTGGACAGGAAGGGAATAGTTTTTGGGGAAAAATTTGGGGCACCATCCAGTGTGGAGAATGAATATTTTTAAGGACAAATGAGGTACTCAGT
>NW_020962815.1:16879-18245 GCF_003031625.1 Empidonax traillii | reverse complement strand
GTGTCTGCCAATCCTGCTTTTCTATGGGAAGTGGTGAGATTTGTTTGCTGGTTAATAGTATAATTCTTGAGTTTGATTGTGTATATCTGTTTGGTGTCTGGTTTTGTCCCCTTTTGTCCTCTTTTGTCCCTTTTTCCCCTTTCCCTTCAGGGGGTGTTTGGATTCCCTGTGCTGTGTACATAGCATCTTAAGTGTATATAACTGTAATATACGTAAATACTTATATATTTTTATATAATTAGTTCGATTCCGGGTTCTTCAATTTTTTATAGTTTTTTTTTTTTCCTTTGTCCTAAGGGAAGAAAGGGGGGGAAGGGGTTGCTACTGTGATTTTGGGCATTTGGCAGGGAGCCAGGCCTGAACCATCACACCCATAAACCTCATAATGGTGCAGGCCCCATAAAGCACATAAACCTCATCAGGGGCTCCCATGATAAAGGCCATGTCCTCAAAAACCCCATAAATGTTATAAAAGCTCTGCTTTCATAAACCCTCTCCACCTCATAAAAGTGCAGGCCTCATAAAGCCCATACATGTCATAATAGTGCTGTCCTCAGAAAGCCCATAAACCTCGTAAAGGGGCCATCCTAAAGGGTCTCTCCTCATAAACCCCATCCACCTCACAATGGGGCAGCCACAGAAGGTCTCTGTGCTCATAAACCCCATCCACCCCATAATGGAGCAGCCTCATAAAGGCACTGTCCTCATCACCCTCACACATCTCATAACAATGCAGGCCTCATAAAGCCCCTGTCGTGATAAGGCCCATAAACCTCCTCATGGGGCTGTCACCACAAAGGAGATGTTCTCATAAATGCCATAAACCTCATAAAGGTTTTGTCCTCATAAAGCCTGTGCACCTCAGAGGGGCAAACATCATAAAGGCTCTGCCCTCATAAACACCATAAATGTCATAAAAGCACCGTCCTCATCCACCCCACACACCTCATGATAGAGCTCTCATCATAAAAGATCTCTCTGCATAAAGCCCATGCAGGTCATAAAGGTGCTGTCCTCAGAAAGCCCATACACCTCCTAAGAGGCTCTCCTCAGAAAGGCCATGTCCTCATAAAGCACATAAACGTTGTTCCTAAAAGGCTGCAGAGCAAAAAGACTCCAGGCCAAACTAGGCAAGAGGTCAGACAAGCAGCAGAGATTTTCAGGAGGCTCCAGGAATACAAACCCACACCCATCCCTTCCAACGCAGGGGTTACAGTTTTTCTAATGATTTCCACCCAATGCCCGTCCCGTCCCCGCCCCGGTTCTGCCCCGTTCTGCCCCAGGAACGCCCGTGGGGAATTGAGTCTGGGGGAGTTCGGAGCTTTGAGCGGCTGCAACTACAACTCCCGGCGTGCCCCGCGCGGCA
>NW_020962815.1:7803-9963 GCF_003031625.1 Empidonax traillii | reverse complement strand
TTGGAAGCTGCCAGAAGCTTCCCCTGCCCCGTGGAGCCAATGCCAGCTGCTCCAGGACGGACTTGCTGCCGCTGGCCAAGGCCGAGCCCATCAGGAGCAACAGGAACAGCTCTGGGAGAACAGATTTAGGGCCAGAAGGACTCACTGCAGAGGTTCATCCAGGACTGTCTCCTGTGGGAGGGACCCCACAGGAGCAGGGAAGGATCCAACTCCTCTCCCTGAGCAGTGACAGAAACAACAACTGACTGGAACCCCCATTGCCATCCCCCTGCACCACTGGGGGGAGGAGGGAGAAGGTGGAAGGAGGGGTGGGGGGAAGGTGTTTTTCAGACTGTTTTATTTCTCACTCTTTGGCTTTTATCCTGTCAGTAATAAATTTAAGTACTATCCCTACTTTGAGTCTGTTTTGCCCTTTAGGAAGTAACTTTCTCCCCACCCTTATCTCTACTCAGGAATCCTCAGCTGTTTTTTTTCTCTCCTCTGTGGAGTTGCAGAGGGAGGGGGAGGTGGCAGCTTTTAGTGGGTGTTTGAAATCCAGCCAGGGTGAACCCACTAAACCAACCCCTGTGCTTGAGGCCCTTTTGTGATGTCACAGCCCACCCTCTCCATTCCGGAATAGCCCTTGGCAACCAAAGAACCAACACCCCACAAGGTCAGAATGCAACCCCACCCATGTGCCCCTTTAGGATGTCCCAGCCCATCCTCTCCATTCTGGAATAGCCCCTGGAAACCAAAGAACCAACGTCCCACAACCCTGGTAACCAACTTGTAACCAAGGAAGTGGCCATGTTCCCAGTATTCTGTACGATTTTTACATAAACCAGAGTATAAATAGGTTGGAGATCAGAGACCTCACCCTTGTCTCTTCTGGAGAGGTTCAGGGCAGGGGGTCCTTGTGTTGGTCTCGCTTATCTGGAGCCTGAGGCCTTCAGTGACCCCTGGCCTACCATGTGGAGATTGGAGAGTGCTGGCCTTGTCTGCCCATCCTGTTTTTCTAAGGGACATGGTGAGATTTGTGTTGCTAGTTATTAGGATAATTCTTGATTTTGTTTGTGTATATCTGTTCGGTGTCCCCTTTTGTCCCCTTTTTATCCTTTTTTCCCCTTTCCCTTTCCCTTGAGGGGGAAAGGGTGTGTTTGGATTCCCTGTGCTGTGTACATAGCATCTTAATTGTATATAGTTGTAACATATGTAAATATATATATTTTTATATAATTAGCTTAATTTTGAGTTCTTCATTTTTTTTTTCTTTTCCCTAAGAGAAGAAAGGATGGGGAAGGGGTTGTTACTGTGAGTTGGGGTATCTGGCGGGGAGCCAGGTCCAAACTATCCCAGGTTTCCAGGGGCCATTCTGGAATGGAGAGGGAAGGCCATGACATCACAAAGAGTCCCATGGCAGACGTGGGGCTGCATTCTCGGGGTGTGAGGCATCAGTTCTTTGGTGTCCAGGGGTCATTCTGGAATAGAGATGATTGGCCATAAAATCACAACCAGACCAATGGCAAAAAGGAAAGGCTGCAGTGTGGGGGTGTGGTGCATTGGTTCTTTGGTTTTCAGGCATCATTCTGCAATGGAGAGGGTAGGCCATGACATCACAAAGGCAACCATGGAACCCTTTTGGGGCTGCAGTGAGGGGGTGTGCACTGCAGTTCCACCCAGGAAGGAAAGCCCTGAGCCTCTGTCTCTCAAGTGCAGTTGCTGCACCACTCTCAGCACTGCACAAAAGCAAGAGCTTTGTGTGTGAGCACCTTTGGACTGGGAGGTGTCTTTGTCCGTACTGAACCCTAGACCTAAATTTAAAAAACCTCTAAACCCAAACCTAACACTAAAACCTAGCCCCTAACCGTAAACATATCCCTTACTCTAACCCAAACGTTACCTAAACCCTAACCCTAACCTAATCCTAACCCAAACCTTAACTCCATCTGTAACCTTAACCCTAAATCCCAGCACCTCACATTAACTGTGAATCACCACCTATCGAGTGCAATTTGTGCGCCACTCTTGGAACTACACAAAGAGCAAGAGCGTTCTGTGCGTGCACCTTTGGACTGAGAAGTATCTTAGACAGCACTGAACCTGAGACCTAAACTTAAAAAAAAATCTAAACCCTAACCTAATGTTAAACCCTAAACCCTGACTGTAACCCTACCCCTTACT
>NW_020962815.1:0-1170 GCF_003031625.1 Empidonax traillii | reverse complement strand
CCAGAGCTGTTCCTGTTGCTCCTGATGGGCTCGGCCTTGGCCAGCGGCAGCAAGTCCGTCCTGGAGCAGCTGGCATTGGCTCCACGGGGCAGGGGAAGCTTCTGGCACCTTCCAACAGAAGCCACCCCTGGAGCCCCCCCGCTACCAAAACCCACCCACAGAAACCCACGACACCCAGTGACTTCCACTGGCCCCAGGATGGTCCCAGTTCCCAGCAGTGTGATCCCAGTCACTCCCAGTTCATGCCAGTTGGCTCCAGCATGCACCCTGTCACTCCCAGTTACTCCCAGTTGCTTCCAGAATGATCCCAGTTGCTCCAGGTATGTTCCCAGTTGCTTCCAGCACGGCCCCACTGGCTCCCAGTTCCCCCCTACATAGTTCCAGTCACTCCCAGTTTGATCCTGGTCCCTTACAGTCACTCCCACTATGATCCCAGCATGGTGCTGGTCACTCCCACTGTGATCCCAGTCACTCCCAGTAGGATCCCAGTTGCCCCCAAGGTGGTCCCAGTTGCTCCCAGTCCCCCCAGGACAGTTCCTTTCCCTCTCAGGGACTCCCAGTCTGAGTCCAGGATAGCCCCAGGCACTTCCAATCCATGCCTAGACGATGCCATTTGCCCCCTGCATGGTCCCAGTTGCTCCCAGTATGATCCCAGTCACCCCCAGTATGATCCCAGTAACATCCAGGCACTTCCAGTACAAATCCAGTTTGATCCCACTCATCCCCAGTATGGCTGCAGTCCCTCCCACACACTCCCAGTATTATTGCAGTCACTCCCAGTAAGATCCCAGCAGGACCCCAGGAGGGGCCCAGGTGCTCCCACTATGATCCCAGTTGCTCCCAGCATGGTCCCAGTTGCTCCCCTTCACCCCTACTCTGGTTCCAGTCTCTCCCAGTATTATCCCCATCACTCCCAGCCACTCCCAGTAGATCCCAGTTGCCTCCAGCATGCTCCCAGTCAGTCCCAGTCCGATCCCAGTCTCTCTTAGTAGGATCCAAGTTACCCCCTGCATGGTCCCAGTTTCTCCCCAGTCACCCCACTGTAGTTCCAGTCCCTCCCAGTATGACTCCAGTATGATCCCAGTGACACCCTCTATGGTGGCAGTCACAGCCAGGATGAACCCAGACATTCCCTGTCACTCCCAGTATAAAGCCATTTGCCCCCAGCAG
>NW_020962814.1:16063-17869 GCF_003031625.1 Empidonax traillii | reverse complement strand
CATCCAGGCTCTTTCCTGTCCATTCTCTGCCATTCCCATGGATTTTTCCATCCAGGCTCTTTCCTGTCCATTCTCTGCCATTCCCATGGATTTTTCCATCCAGGCTCTTTCCTGTCCGTTCACTCCCTCTCCCCATTCCCGCCCCCCCAGCCCTGTCCAATCTCCATCCCCCATTCCCCGGATTCCTGTGGGATCCTCGGGAATCCCCCGCTCCGAGCTGTCCCTCTGCCCCGTGGGGTGGCTTTGGTGGATTGTTTGGAGCATGGAATGGGCTTGGAGTGTGTGTGGGAAGGTCTGTCCGTGGATCCCACCCCGGTGAATCCCTCTTTGTGATTCCAGAGCAAAGGCAAAAGGGAAGGAGAAAAAACACCTCGTGCTGCCCTTCAGGTACCCTGAGCCCCCCTAATCCCTCTTCCCAGGGGCCTCTCCAGCCCCCTGGACTGGCTGGAATGGGAGGGAAAGCTCCCAAGACTGGGTTGGGAACAGGAGGAAACTCCAGGAGCAGAAGGAGGAAACTCTGGGAGCAGCAGGAGGGAAAATCCTGGAGCAGGAGGAGGAAACTCTGGGAGAAGGAGGAGGAAACTCTGGGAACAGGAGGAGGGAAAATCCTGGAGCAGGAGGAGGGAAACTCTGGGAGAAGGAGGAGGAAACTCTGGGAACAGGAGGAGGGAAAATCCTGGAGAAGGAGGAGGGAAATTCTGGGAGCAGGAGGAGGAAATTCTGGGAGCAGGAACAGGGAAACTCTGGGAGCAGGAGGAGGGAAAGTCATGGAGCAGGAGGAGGAAAACTCTGGGAACAGGAGGAGGGAAACCCTAGGAGCAGGAGGAGGGAAACCCTAGGAGCAGGAGGAGGAAACTCTGGGAGCAGGAGGAGGGAAAATCCTGGAGCAGGAGGAGGGAAAATCCTGGAGCAGGAGGAGGGAAACTCTGGGAGCAGGAGGAGGAAATTCTGGGATCAGCAGGAGGGAAAATCCTGGAGCAGGAGCAGAGAAATTCTGGGAGCAGGAGGAGGGAAACTCTGGGAGCAGACTCCTGGTTTTGGGATCATCTCTCTTGGTTTGGGGATCATCTCTCCTGGTTTGGGAATCATTTCTGCCAGTTTGGGAACCATTTCTCTTGGTTTTGGAATCATCTCTCTTAACTGGAGAATCATCTCTCCTGGTTTGGGAATCATTTCTGCCAGTTTGGGAACCATTTCTCTTGGTTTTGGAATCATCTCTCTTAACTGGAGAATCATCTCTCCTGGTTTGGGAATCATTTCTGCTGGTTTGGGAACTATTTCTCTTGGTTTGGGAACCATATCTCCTCATTTGGGAATCATTCCTCCTGGTTTAGGAACTGTTTCTCCTGGTTTGAGGATCATTTCCCCTGGTTTGGGAATCATCCCTCCTGGTTAGGGGATCTTCTCTACTGGTTTGGGGATAATTTCTCTTGGTTAGAGGATCATCTCTCTTGGTTTGGGGAGCATTCCTCCTGGTTTGGGAATCATTTCTCTTGGTTAGAGGATCATCTCTCTTGGTTTGGGGAGCATTCCTCCTGGTTTGGGAATCATTTCTCTCTATTAGGGGATGGTTCCTCCTGGTTTTGGAGCCACCCCTGCTGGTGTGGGAACCAGCAGCCCCCCAGAGGGTTCATCCCTGTTCCTGGCTGCTTTTCCAGCCTCCCAGGGCAGGAGGGGCGGGAGTTTCGTGCCTTGGAGCCTCCCCAGGGCAGGGCAGGAGCAGCTGGAACGATCCCCCCCCCCCGCTCCCAAAGTGTGGGAGAGGAGGAAAACGGGGCTGGAAATGCTGGATCAGGGCTCTGGAAA
>NW_020962814.1:8507-10671 GCF_003031625.1 Empidonax traillii | reverse complement strand
CTTTTTCCCTCCCTTCTTTTTTCCTTCATTTCCTCTTATTTCTTGTTTTCTTTTTCCCTATTTTCTTTTTCTATTTATTTTCGTTTTTCCTCTTCTCCTTTTTTCCTCTTTTCTCCCTCTTCTTTTCTCCTTTTTCCCCTCTTCTTTCCTCCTTTTTTTTCCACCTCTTTTCTCCTTTTTTCCTCTTCTTTTTTCATTTTTTTTCTCTTTTTTCTCCTTTTTTCCTCTTCTTTTTTCATTTTTTTCTCTTTTTTTCTCCTTTTTTCCTCTTCTTTTCTCCTTTCTTTTTCCTCTCCCTTACTCCTTTATTTCTCTTCTCCTTTTCTCCTTTTTTTCCTCTCCTTTTCCCCCTTCTTTTCTCCTTTTTCCTTACCTTTTCTCCTTTTTTCCCCCTCTCCTTTTCTCCTTTTTTCCTCTTCTTTCCTCCTTTTTCCCTCTTTTTTTCTCCTTTTTTCCCCTCTCCTTTTCTCCTTTTTTTCCCTCTCATTTTCTCTTTTTTTCCCCCCCTCTCTTTTTCTCCTTTTCCCCCTCTCTTTTTCTCCTTTTTTTCCCCCTCTCCTTTTCTCATTTTTTCCCCTCTCCTTTTCTCCTTTTTTCCCCTTTCTTTTTCTCCTTTTTCCCCCCCTCATTTTCTCCTTTTTCCCCTCTCGTTTTCTCCTTTTTTCCCCGCTTGGATTTGGGGTCCCGGGAGAGGATCCTGCCAGAGCCTTCCCTGCAGATTCCCCCGTCAGCCGCTCCCCGCTTTGGTTTTCCTTCCCCGGGAGCCTCAGGAATTCCCGGGACAGGTTTTATCCCCAAATTTATCCCGAAATGGGTTTGCAGGGGGCTCAGCGGGGTCCCATCCCCTGCAGCTCCTCCCGGGAAAAGGCGATTCCCGGCGGGATCGCAGCCCTGGAAACCTCGTCCTCCTCCTCCTCCTCCTCCCTCCTTCATCCTGCCACCAGCTGCCCCTCCGGGAGCATCCCAGAGGGATGGAGCTCCTCCCGGCTGCTCTGGCTTTGCTTTGGTGCTTCCTGTGCCTTCCTCTGCCCTGCCAGGTTGGATTCCAGTGGGACGCGTCCCTGCCCACGCCAGGGGGTGGGAATTAAACGATCTTTAAGGCCCCTTTCCCACCCAAACCCCTCAGGAATTCCGTGACCCCGCACTGGCGGCCACCACCCCGGGAAAAGGGGGAAACCCCCGTTCCTGGAATTGTCTGCTGAAAAACTCGAGGATCCGTCCGGGATCTGCCCCAGGGACTCCCGGGTCGTGCTTTTTGTTGTTTCCAGGGCACAGGACGAGCCCCAGGACTCCCGGGCCGTGCTTTTCCCTGTGCCCCGAGGCCTCTTTCACTGTCTCTCTCACCTGATCCTCCCTCCCTGGGAGAGGCTCCTCCTGCTCCCGCTGCCCGGAAAACGCTGAAATACACTCATTTATGGTGGTTTTTCAAAATTATTTTTTATTTTCTGTCTTCCTCCAGAGCTGGGAAAGGAGTTTTCTCAGCCATGAAGCTCGGCAAGGCGCGCCCGGCGAAGGATGAGCACAGGAAACAGGGTATGGGCATGGAATGATGTGGGATTACACGCTCTGGGTGGGAAGGGACCTTAAATCCCATCTCATCCCACGCCTTCCGCTAGCCCAGGTTGCTCCAAGCCCCGTCCAACCCGGCCTGGGACACTGCAGGGATAATCCAGGGGCAGCCACAGCTTCCCTGGGAATTCCAGCCCAGCCGGGAATCCCTTCCCAATCTCCCCTTTCCCAGTGGGAAGCCATTCCCTGTGTCCTTCCAGGCATTGCAGGCCCTGATCCCAAATCCCTCTCCAGCTCTCCTGGAGCCCCTGCAGGCTCTGGAAGGGGCTCCAAGCTCTCCCTGGATCCTTCCCTGGCCATTCCCAGCTGTCCCAGCCTGGCTCCAGAGCCGGGGGGCTCCAGCCCTGGCAGCATCTCTTGTCCCATCCCCAGAGGTCCCTGAGCTGCCCGAGGTGTTCCCAGAGCCGGAGGCAGCACCTCCCACCCGCTGTGACCCTGAGCCATCCCAAATCCTCCCGGCTGAGCTTTCCCCCAGGAAAGCAGCGTCTCAGCAGCTTTTCCAGGGGAATTCCAGACTCGGGACCCTCCCCCGTGGCCGTGCCCCGGTTCCTGGTGGCTCTGGGCTCTTCCCTCTGCCCGCAGCGATTTTCCACCT
>NW_020962814.1:0-2046 GCF_003031625.1 Empidonax traillii | reverse complement strand
GGGATGGGATGGGATGGGATGGGATGGGATGGGATGCTTCCCATGGGAAGGGCTCTTTGACTCCCCAGAACACCCCAAAGGAAGGAACAAAACCCCAGGAAAGCAAACAAACAAAAAAAAACCCAAACCAAGTTCTGAACCAAAAATCAGGAGACTTTCCGAGCTGATTCCAGCCCCAAAACACTCCAGGGCCATTAAAACACCCCCAAGTGCAAACAGAGTCTTTCCACTCTGCCCCTCAGCCTCTCCCCCTGTGGAATCCTGGAATTGCTCGGGGTGGAAATGTCCCCTAAGATCCAGTCTGACCATTAATTATCCATTAATTATCCATTAATTATCACAAACCCAGACCAGGAGCCAAAAAACACCCACCCAGCTCTCCTGACTTCCTGAGGACTGGGGGGCTCCAGGCACCCCCTGGACTGTTTGGGGCCACCTTTCCATGCCCTGGTGGTGGCATTATCCCACTTTTTCATGGAATGGAGGGATGGTTTGGGTGGGAAGGGATCCCGAAGTTCATCCAGCCACGGGCAGCTCCAGGAATTCCTCTGGAACAAACTTCACCCCCAGCCCCTTCTCTTCCCCTGGGAGGTGACAAAACCACCCCTGCCATAAACCCAGACTGGGGGGGGTTATTCCTTCCCCCCAGAACAACCCCCGAGGGGGGAAAAGGAGACTCTACCGACACCCCACCCGCTCCATGGGAGGGAGAAGGAGACTGCCCCAACATCCCACCCGCTCCATGGGAGGAAAAAGGGATTCCCCGCTCCATAGGAGGAAAAAGGGATTCTCCCAACACCCCACCTGCTCCAGAGGAGGGAAAAAGGGACTCTCCCAACATCCCACCCGCTCCAGAGGAGGGAAATGGAGACTCTCCAAGTGTCCCACCTGCTCCATAGGAGGGAAAAAGGGATTCTCCCAACACCTCACCCACTCCATGAGAGGGAAAAGGAGACTCTCCCAACGTCCCCACCCGCTCCATGGGAGGGAAAAGGGATTCTCCCAACAACCCCACCCACTCCATAGGATGGAAAAAGGGACTCTCCCAACATCCCACCCGCTCCATGGGAGAGAAAAGGAGACTCCCAACACCCCACCCACTCCATGGGAGGGAAAAAGGGACTCTCCCAATGTTCCACCTGCTCCAGAGGAGGGAAATGGAGACTCTCCCAACATCCCCACCTGCTCCATGGGAGGGAAAAGGAGGTGTCCTGTCTCCCAACATCCCATCTGCTCCAGAGGAGGGAAAAAGGGATTTTCCCAACACCCCCACCCACTCCAGAGGAGGGAGAAAGTGATTCTCCCAACACCCCACCCACTCCATGGGAGGGAAAAGGAGGTGTCCTGTCTCCAAACACCCCACCTGCTCCATAGGAGGAAAAAGGGACTCTCCCAACATCCCCACCTGCTCCATGGGAGGGAAAAGGGATTCTCCCAACACCCCACCCGCTCCAGAGGAGGGAAAAAGGGATTTTCCCAACACCCCACCCGCTCCATGGGAGGGAGAAGGAGACTGTCCCAACATCCCACCTGCTCCAGAGGAGGGAAAAGGAGACTCTCCCAACATCCCACCTGCTCCATTTCCACGGGATTGCTGCTTGGGGATCTGGGGAATGTGTGTGTGTGTGTGTGTGTGGGGGGGGTCCCTCTCTGGCAGCTCTTTCTGTGGGACCCCCTAAGGCTGGAGAATCCCTCCAGGGGCCTCTTTAGCCCCCCCCCAATCCCAATCCCAATCCCAGGAACCTGCTGCTGCCCGAGGGGGTGCCGGCCGAGCGCCAGTGGGCCCGGTTCTACGTGCGGGTGTTCCGGGCCGAGGGGCTGCCCAGGATGAACACCAGCATCATGGCCAACGTCAAGAAGGCCCTCATCGGCGACAACAAGGACCTGGTGGACCCCTACGTGCAGGTGGTGTTCGCGGGGCAGAAGGTGAGCGAGGAGGGAGGGGGAGAGGGGGAGGGGTGGGGGGAAACAAGGGCAGGGCCGGCCGTGTGAGGGGGGGCTTGGTGGTCCTGGGGGGGGTGAGGGGGGGGTGTGGTGTCCCCTGGG
>NW_020962813.1:8408-9568 GCF_003031625.1 Empidonax traillii | reverse complement strand
ACTAACCCTAACCCAACTAACCCTAACCCAACTAACCCTAACCCAACTAACCCTAACCCTAACCCAACTAACCCTAACCCTAAGCCTAACTAACCCTAACCCTAACCCTAACTAACCATAACCCTAACCCTAACCCGAACCCTAACCCAACTAACACTAACCCTAACCCTAAACCCTAACCCTAACTAACCCTAACACTAACCCTAACCCAAACCCTAACCCTAACACTAACTACCCTAACCCCAACCCTAACCCTAACCCCTAACGCTAACCCTAACCCCTCAATCACCTTAATCGGATCTGAGGGGGAATCAGGCCTGGGAAAGCCTGGGCAAGCCTGGGAAAGCCTGGGCAGCAAATGACCAAGTAGCTCTCCTGGAGGCTCTTATACAGCCTCCCCTAGCACTTGCTAACAAGCCTGACCCACCCCTCACTCACCTTAATCGGATCTGAGGAGGAATCAGGCCTGGGAAACCCTAGGAAAGCCTGGGCAAGCCTGGGAAGCAAATGACCTAACAAATCTAACCCTAAACCTCACCCTCACTCTAACCCTAACCTTCATCCTCAACCTAACCCGAACCCTACACCTAAACCTAAACCTCACCCTCACCTGAACCCCAACCTGAACCCTCACCCTGGCCCACATACTGACCCTAACTCGAAACCTAAACCTTATCCTCACCCTCATTCTAACCCTCACCCAACTAACCCTAACCCAACTAACCCTAACCCTAACCCAACTAACCCTAACCCTAATCCTAAACCCTAACCCTAAGCTTAAACTCTAATCCTAACCGTAACCCTAACCCAACTAACCCTAACCCTAACCCAACTAACCCTAACCCTAAACCCTAACCCTAACCTTAAACCCTAATCCTAACCCTTACTCTAATCCTAATGGCACCCTAACCCTAATGGCACCCTAACCCTAATGGCACCCTAACCCTAATGGCACCCTATCCCTAATGGCACCCTATCCCTAACCCTAACCTAACCGTAACCCTAAACCTCACCCTCATCCTAAACCTCACCCTCACCCTAACCTACAGTTAAAAAAACTTCTAAGCCTAAACCAAACAATAACCTCCAACCCCTAACTGTAAACCTATCCCTTACTCAACCTAAACGGTGCCTACACCCTAAACCTAACCTATTCCTAA
>NW_020962813.1:0-2175 GCF_003031625.1 Empidonax traillii | reverse complement strand
CCTGCTCAGACACCCCCCTCACCTCGCCCACAGGTTTAACATTAAGCCAAGATTTAATATAGAGCACCACAAGATGCTATCTGACCAACCTGATCTCCTTTTATGATCAGCTGACCTGCCTGGTGGACGAGGGGAAGGCTGTAGATGTGGTCTATCTGGACTTCAGCAAAGCCTTTCACACTGTCTCCCATAATATACTCCTGGGAAAGCTGGCAGCCCACGGCTCGAACAGATGCACTCTCTACTGGGTTAAGAGCTGGCTGGACTGGGCGATTCTCCCTGGGCACTGGCTGCACTGGAGCACTGCCTGGGCTGGCTGAGCGAGGACCTCACCGGAACAGAGGTCGTGCTGCTGTTCAGCTCTTGCACGTGAGCCTTTAGAGGCAAAAGGAAAGCTCTTTCTTTCCCCTGTTGGCTGCAAGCCCTGCACAAGCCTCCGGCCCTGGGATACAGGAGAGCTGCAGGGAGCTGGGCCTTCTGCCTTCAGTTTTGCTGAAGGGGGCAGTGGTGACATCCCAGGAGACCAGTGACATCCCAGGGCTCTGGTGACACCACAGGGGACATGGTCCTACCGCTTGGGACACAGGTGACATCACAGAGACAGCAGTGACATTTTGGGGATACAGGGACCACCTTAGGGGACAGCAGTGACATCACATGGGACAGTGGTGACATCTCATGGGACAGCAGTGACATCGCTGGAGACCAGTGACATCAGAACTGTGTGGTGACGTCACAGGGACTGTGATGACACCAATTGGACAGCTGTGACATCATTGGCAACACCAGAGACATCACAGGGACAGTGGTGACATCACTGGGGATGCCGGGGATGTTTGGAGGCTTTTGGGAGGGCACCTGCCCTTCAACACGGCACCCAGCACACCCCAAAAAGTGCTGGGACCCCCCTAAACCGATGGGAAAAGGGTGGGAGAGGTCACAAAAGTCAGAGGAGGGCAGCGGGGCTTTGGTTTCCTGTCCCCTCCTCTGTGTGACAGCGTCGTGTCCCCACCCTCGGGTCCGTGTCCCCAGCCCTGCGCCCCCCTGGCTCTGCTGGGACATGGAGGAGGACCAGGTCGCCTCCATGGGCTGAGGCTGATGGGCTGAGTGGGGGCTGAGGGGAGCCACCCGTGTCGCCGGCGAGCAGGGACTGGGGGGTCGTGTCTGCTGGGCCCCCCGAGCTTGGTGGGGGAGAGGAACTCGAGGGGGTGGTGCTGGGGCGGGATGATGCCACCCCTCGGGTCCCCAAGAGCTGCTCAGGGTGGGGAAACTGAGGCACAGATTGAAGGAGGAGGGGCTGGCGGGGCTTTTCTCGAGGCTGTGGTTGGTTGCTGTTCCACCCCCATGCTGGGACCACCAAAAGAGGAAAGAAAGCCCTGAGCCTTTGTCTCTCAAGAGAAGGTGGTGCACAACTCGGCACTGCACAAAGAGCAAGAGTTTCCTGTGCAAAGCACCTTTGAACTGGCAGGTATCTTCCCCCGTTCTGAATCCTAGATGTAAAAGTAAAAAAACCTCTAAACCTAACCCTATCCCTAACCTGAACCAGTACCCTAACACTAACCCTAACCTGAACCTGAACCCTATCCCGAAACCTAACCCTAACCTGAACCCGAACCCTTACCCGAAACCGAACCCTAACCCTAACCCGAACCCTAATCTGAACCCTAACTAACCCGAACCCTAACTCTAACAGTAACCGTAACCCTTGTTAACCCCAACCCTACCCCCTTCCTTACACTAATTTCGAAAGCCTTCCTGGTAATTCCCAAGCCTGCACGGGAATCTCATCCTCTCTCTGTCTCACATGTCCCCCCTTATCTTGCAGAGAGACGGGCCTGTCCATCCACCTTCCAAAAGCACGTCCCTTCGGCTGGCTCAGGGCTTCCTGTAGTCCCTGGCTTCTTCTCTTCATCAGCTCTAAGAAAGGAAACCAAAATCAGTGCAGGACTTTAGCATCACATCGGTCAAACCCCAACCATTCCCACACTCACCCTCTCCTAAGTGCACCCAAGTCCTCGTGTCACTGCCTCCAGCAAGTGGTGCAGAGCTTGCAGCTCCCACTGCATGGTACACCTGGAACCTGGCACCTCCAAAGAGAAGAGGGCAATGCTTAAATGCCCAGCCCTGAAGTCCCTGCCATCGCCCACAAGGCCAACGACAAAGCACCCTGACATT
>NW_020962812.1:8235-9270 GCF_003031625.1 Empidonax traillii | reverse complement strand
AAGAATGTCTTGGAGAGGTAAAATTGTCATAAGGAGCACATGAAATACTTCCTCCTTCAGAATTTTTTTCATATTGTTTCCTTCAGAAAAGCAGGTATAAGAAAAAATCTGGCATTGGGTAATAAGGGAAGAATATCGAAGTGCTTTTACGTTTTAATATCCGGACCAGTGGATTATTTGCTGCAGGAGTGGCCTCCAGAGCAAATCTCTCAGTTATATGAAAGAGACTGCAAGAAATGTCCTGACTCCAGGTGACATATGTCTGAAAAAACATCTGGGGTTTGTCTGTCAGTTTATCCACGTCAGGGAGAGAAACAGCCCAACCAGGTTATCCCCCTGACATCCAGGACCCTGCAGGCTCAGCCGGGGTCTCTCTCTTTTCCCACAGCCAGAGGCTCTGCCCCGCTCATCACGCTGGAGCGCTACGAGCACGGGGGGATCCGCGTGGCCTGTCGCTCAGCCGGCTGGTACCCACAGCCCCAGGTGCTGTGGCACAATCCCCACGGACAGCATCTCACGTCCCTCTCAGAAAACACTGCCCAGGACAAGAATGGGCTCTTTGCAGCTGAGAGCAGCATCATCCTCACCAGAGGTGTGAACCAGGAACTGTCCTGCTCGGTGCAGCACATCCCGCACACACCAGAGCAGGAATCAGCCCTTTACGTGTCAGGTGAGTCGAGGATGGGGCCCTGCTGATGTGTCCCCAGAGCTGTGCTGGGCACGGCACCCCCAGCGCCTCTGGCAGGGCACGTGCTCAATGTGTCAAGGCCATTTCATCCCACCTGTGCCAACAGCCACGGCTTTCAGCAGCCTCGATGCAGGAGTGCTGCCAAAACCCACCGGTTCTGTCTGCAGGTGCCGGTTAGGGGGGAAGGTACAACCCTCATTGTGGCAGAGTTTATACAGACACCTGGCTGAAATAAGCACATTCATAACACTGGAGCTAAATGAAAAAAAAGAAGCAAACCCATGCCCTTATTCCCCCCTGCTGTGAAATCCTGTCCTACAGGTTTAGTATCAGAAATAAATCCTTGT
>NW_020962812.1:0-2178 GCF_003031625.1 Empidonax traillii | reverse complement strand
GCAATTCTTCATCCTGGAGGTCTGCTGATGATCCTCTTCCCTCTCTGCTCACTCTGTTCTCTCTGCTTCATTTTCTCTTCCTTGCACTCGAGTTGTTACCTTGTGCACCTTCCCATGCCACAATCTGCCAGCTCTCACTCCCACCCTGCCTCTTCCTTGGGCAGCCCCAGCAAAGATCTGTCCTGGGGCAAGCTCTGCCCTGATGTGCTGATTCCATCTCTCCTGCAGGGAACGTGGTTCTGGATCCAGACACAGCCCACTGTGAGCTTGTTGTGTCTGACAATGGCAAAAGTGTGACACGAGGTGACCCACGACGTGACATCCCTGACACCCCCAACAGATTTGATGTGTGGCGCTGCGTTCTGGGCCGTGACGGCTTCACCTCTGGGAGACACTACTGGGAGGTGGAGGTGGAGAAGGATGGAGGAAGATGGGCTGTGGGGGTCTCTAGAGAAGATGGGAAAAGGAAGGGTAATTTTAGGTTTAAACCAGAGGAAGGCATCTGGGCAGTGGGGAAGCAGGGACATTGCTTGAAAGCTTTCACCTCCCCTGATCACACTGAATTTCCTGAAATCCAGGCTCCCAGGCGGATCAGGGTCTCTCTGGATTATGAAGAGGGTCGGGTGTCATTTTTCAGTGTTGATGAGGGGATTCACATCTTCACATTTCCACAGGCATCATTTTGGGGGAAAAAAGTATATCCTTGGGTCAGGCTTGGTCCTCGGACATGTCTGAAAATATGTCCCTGATGAATAGGAAGGAGTAAGACAAGGCTTTTTTAGGGGACCTGGAGAGTTCAGACTTACAGAATGATTGAGGTTGGAAGGAACCTGTGGAGGTTTCTGTGGCAACCACTTGCTCAGGGCAGGGCTGACCTCAGGGCTGCCTTCAATGTCCTTGGACCTTGTTCATCTGAGTGTTGCAGGGTCTCCAAGGGCAGAGGTCTCATTACCTCTCTGGACCTCTGTCCAACACTGCATCTCTCTCAAGGGTTGTGATGGTTTGGACCTGGCTCCCTGCCAAATGCCCAAAAGTCATGACAGCAGCCTTCTTCCCCCCCTCCCTTCTTCTCTTAGGGTAAAGGAAAAAAAACTATAAAAAATTAAAGAACCCAAAGTCAGGCTGCTTATATAAAAATATATCTATATTTACGTAAATTACAGTTATGTACAGTTAAGATGCTATATACACAGTAAAAGGGGATCTACGCCCCAAAGGGATAGGGAAAGGGGAAAAAAGGGATGAAAGGGAACAAAAGGGACACCGAACAGGTATACTAGATAAAACTCAAGAACTATACTCATAACTAACAAAACAGATCTCACCACGTCCCTTAGAACAGCAGGATTGGCAGACACGGCCAGCACTCTCCAAACCTCCACGTGGTAGGACAGCGGACTCTGCAGGCCTCAGCCTTAGATAAGCGAGACCAACGCAGGGACCCACTGTCCCGGAACCTCGCTGGAAGAGAAGAGAGCGAGGTCTCTAATCTCCAACTTATTTATACTCTGGTTTACGTAAAAATTGTATGGAATACTTG
Organism: Empidonax traillii; assembly: GCF_003031625.1. Classification (NCBI taxonomy): domain Eukaryota; kingdom Metazoa; phylum Chordata; class Aves; order Passeriformes; family Tyrannidae; genus Empidonax; species Empidonax traillii. The sequence continues at coordinate 638 of NW_020962812.1, read as the reverse complement.
GTATTTGGCTACTTCCTTGGTTACAAACTGGTCACCAGGAAGGCCTAGACCAAAACTATCACAAGGGTAAAAACCAACCCTGTCTGGGTGGTCAGAATTCCTCCAATCAGGACCTGTGGTTGTTGTGTCTCATCCTCTCTCTCTCCCTGTTGAACACCAATTACACCAAAAAGGTGTCCCTGCAACAGGGATCCCTTTTGAAATGCACACAATAAAGTTCCTTTGGTGGGATTTGTCTGTATGTGTGTCAGTGCCAAGGCTGTCCCAGAGGGACATCCCCACCTCCCTGCAGCCTGTGGGAGTCACAAGCACTTTGGAGAGCACTTTGGAGCCCAGGAAGTCAGCGAGGCTGGTCCATGGCCGTGCTTGTCCCCCACCTGCCAGCAGCACAAACCCCAGGGATGAGCTCACCTGTGCTCTGGGGATGTCCACACTGCGGGATGGGCAACTCCAGATGATTCTGCTGTAGGGGAAGCTGCCCCTGCAAGTGGAGGAGAGCAGTAAGTGCTTTCTCTGAGGCCAGACATGGCCAGCAGGACTCGGGTTGTGACCATCCCCCTGTGCTGGGCTCTGGTGAGACCCCACCTCAAAGAAAGACATTGAGGGGTTGGAGTGTGTCCAGAGAAGGGAACGGAGCT
>NW_020962811.1:9347-11491 GCF_003031625.1 Empidonax traillii | reverse complement strand
CCATCCCAGACCCTCCCAGGGTCACAAGATGGCCAACGGGCAAGGGGAGGGGGCGCAAGATGGCGGGTGTTGGCGGGAAAGGGGGACACAAGATGGCGGAGGGTGGTAGGAAAGGAGTCACAAGATGGCGGATGGGTGACAAGATGGCCGGCTTTGACAAGAGGGGGGTCACAAAATGGCCGACAGTGGCGGTGAGGGGGTCCCAAAATGGCTGACAGTGGTGGGAAAGGAGTCACAAGATGGCCGACTTTGACAGGAGGGGGTGACAAAATGGCTGACAGGAACGGTGAGGGGGTGACAAGATGGCCGACTTTGACAGGAGGGGGTGACAAAATGGCCGACAGTGCTGGGAGGGGTCACAAAATGGCTGACAGTGCTGAAGGGATCACAAAATGGCCGACAGTGGCAGGAGGGGGCCACAAAATGGCCGACAGTTTTAGGAAGGGTCACAAAATGGCCGACAGTGCTAGAAAGGGTAACAAAATGGCCGACAGAGCCAGGAGGGGTCACAAAATGGAGGCGTTTTGTAATATGGGAGTCCCAAAATGGCTGCCGGGGCCTGAGGGGCCACAAAATGGCGGCCAGAGCCTCAAAAATGGCGTCCCCCAAGCCCCGCCCTCATCAGTGGCTGGACACGCCCTCAAGATGGCGGCTCTGGCCAATCACAGAGGAGTGACGTCAGTACGGATGGCCATCTTGGATCCACCGACATCAGAGCCGGCGGCCATCTTAAAGCTGATGACGTCATTGCTGGCAGCCATCTTGGATGATATCTCAGCCGTCGGCCATTTTAAGCTTGATGACGCCATCGGCGGCCATCTTGACCCCCAGCAGGGCCACAACCTGGCAGCCATCTTGACTTCGAAGGTCACGTGACCTGGCATCGATCTTGAGGGTCGTGATGTCATTGCTGGCGGCCATCTTGGATTACGTCAGAGTTTGCAGCCATCTTGAAGCTGATGACGTCATTGCCAGCCATCTTGACTCCCAGCAGACGCACAGCCTGGCAGCCATCTTGATTTTGAAGGTCACATGACCTGGCGTTAAACTTGAGGCTGATGACGTCATTGCTGTCGGTCGTCTTGGGTGACATCAGAGCCAGCTGCCGTCTCGAACTTGATGACATCATTGGCGGCCATCTTGACTCCCAGCAGAGCCACAAACCGGCAGCCATCTTGACTTCGAAGGTCACGTGACCCGGCGGCCATCTTGGGGTTTGAGGATATCAGAACTGGCGGCCATCTTGTTTTCTGGTCGCCATTTTGATTTCTGGTTGCCATTTTGATTTCTAGTTGCCATTTTGATTGCTGGTGGTCATCTTGATTGCTGGTGGCCATCTTGACTCCTGGCAGCCATCTTGACTCCTGGCAGCCATCTTGAAGATATTGGAGCTGACAACCATCTTGCCTCGTGGCAGCCATCTTGATTCCTGGTGACCATCTTGCCTCCCGACCACCATCTTTCCTCCCTGGCCACCATCTTACCTCCCTGGTGGCCATCTTACCTCCTAGCAGCCATCTTGTTTTCTGACAACCATCTTTCCTCCTGACCACCATCTCCCAGCAGCCATCTTGATTCCTGGTGACCATCTTGCTTCCTGACCACCATCTTACCTCCCTGGCAGCCATCTTGATTCCTGGTGACCCTCTTTCCACCCTGGCAGCCATCTTGACCTCGCTGGCGGCCATCTTACCTCTCCAACAACCATCTTGACCCCTGACCACCATCTTCTCTCCCTGGTGGCCATCTTGCCTCCTGGTGACCATCTTACCTCCCTGGCAGCCATCTTGCCTCCTGACCACCATCTTACCTCCCTGGCAGCCATCTTGCCTCCCTGGCAGCCATCTTGACTCCTGACCACCATCTTATCACCCAGCAGCCATCTTGATTCCTGGTGAACCCTCTTTCCTCCAAGGCAGCCATTTTGACTCCCTGGCGGCCATCTTGCCTCCTGACCGCCATCTCACCTCCCTGGCAGCCATTTTGATTGCCTGCTAGCCATCTTGCCTCCTGACCGCCATCTTATCTCCCTGGCAGCCATCTTGCCTCCTGACCACCATCTTATCTCCCTGGCAGCCATCTTGCCTCCTGACCACCATCTTACCTCCCTGGCAGCCATCTTGCCTCCTGACCACCATATTTCC
>NW_020962811.1:0-2217 GCF_003031625.1 Empidonax traillii | reverse complement strand
AAGGAGGAAGGGGAATGGTTTGAGGGGCGAGGGGCTTAGAGAGTGGGGGAGGGGCTTAAGAAACGGGGAGGGGCTTGAGGAGTGGGGGAGGGGCTTAAGAAATGGGTAGGGGCTTAAAAAGGAAGGGGGAGGGGCTTAAGGAGTGGGGGAGGGGCTAAAAAAGGAAGTGGGAGGGGCTTAAGGAGGAAGAGGAATGGTTTGAGGGGGGAGGGGCTTAGCGAGCGGTCCCCCCGAAAACCCGCTATAAATGGCGCCCAACGTGGGGCAGGTCCCACTCTTCTCCCATTAAGAAAGGTCTCTGTTTACTGGAGCTACTGGTGGATCGGGTTTCCGGAGTCCAATCTGCCCCTCCCCCTCCCCCCAAGACCTCACTCCCTCCAGCCATTTCAAAGACTGATTATCCCCTCCCCCCACCCCACCCCCCCACACCTCCTTCCTATGTCCTGGCAAACTCCTCCTTCCTAGGGGGAAGGGTCAGTTTTGGGGTCATTTTGGGACCATTTTGGGGGTCACTTTGGGACCATTTTGGGGGTCACTTTGGGGGGTCATTTTGGGGTCACTTTGGGATAATTTTTGGATCAGTTTTGGGTCATTTTTGGGGGGTCATTTGGGACCATTTTGGGGTCACTTTGGGGGGTCATTTTGGGGTCACTTAGGGGTCATTTTGGGGTCACTTTGAGGGATCATTTTGGGGTCACTTTGAGGTCATTTTGGGGTCATTTTGGGGCATCACTTTGAGGTCATTTTTGGGGTCACTTTGGGGTCATTTTGGGGTCACTTTGAGTGATCATTTTGGGGTCAATTTGGGGTCATTTTGGGGTCGTTTTGAGGGATCATTTTTGGGTCACTTTGAGGTCATTTTGAGGTCGTTTTGGAGTCACTTTGGGGTCATTTTGGGGTCGTTTTAGAGGGATCATTTGTGGGTCACTTTGGGATAATTTTTGGATCATTTTTGGGTCATTTTGGGGCGTCACTTTGGGGTCATTTTGGGGTCGTTTTGTGGGATCATTTGTGGGGTCACTTTGGGATAATTTTTGGATCATTTTTGAGTCATTTTGGGGGGTCACTTGGGACCATTTCGGGGTCACTTTGGGGGGTCATTTTGGGGTCACTTTGGGATAATTTTTGGATCATTTTTGGGTCATTTTGGGGTCACTTTGAGGTCATTTTGGGGTCATTTTGGGGGGTCATTTTGGGGTCATTTTGGGGTCGTTTTGAGGGATCATTTTTGGGGTCACTTCGAGGTCATTTTGGGGTCATTTTGGGGCGTCACTTTGAGGTCATTTTTGGGGTCACTTTGGAGTCACTTTGGGGGTCATTTTGGGGTCGTTTTAGAGGGATCATTTGTGGGTCACTTTGGGGTCATTTTGGGGTCACTTTGGGACCATTTTGGGGGTCATTTTGAGGGATTATTTTGGGGTCACTTTGGGATAATTTTTGGATCATTTTTGGGTCATTTTGGGGGGTCATTTGGGACCATTTTGGGGTCACTTTGAGGGATCATTTTGGGGTCACTTTGGGACCATTTTGGGGTCGTTTTAGAGGGATCATTTGTGGGTCACTTTGGGGTCATTTTGGGGTCACTTTGGGACCATTTTGGGGGTCACTTTGGGGGGTCATTTTGGGGTCACTTTGGGATAATTTTTGGATCAGTTTTGGGTCATTTTTGCGGGGTCATTTGGGACCATTTGGGGGTCACTTTGAGGGATCATTTTGGGGTCAATTTGGGGTCATTTTGGGGTCATTTTGAGGGATCATTTTTGGGGTCACTTTGGGGGGTCATTTTGGGGTTGTTTTGGGGCGTCACTTTGAGGTCATTTTTGGGGTCACTTTGGAGTCACTTTTGGGTCATTTTGGGGTTGTTTTGAGGGATCATTTTGGGGTCATTTTTGGGTCATTTTGGGGTCGTTTTGAGGGATCATTTTGGGGTCACTTTGGGGTCATTTTGGGGTCACTTTGGGACCATTTTGGGGGTCACTTTGGGGGGTCATTTGGTAGATAATTCCCTTCCTTCCTCAAACACCATTTCCCAACTTCCCCCACGTCAGGGAACCCTCGACGCTGATCCCCAAGGATTAGATCTTAAAAGGGCTTAAAAAGGAAGTGGGAGGGGCTTAAGGAGGAAAGGGAGGGGCTTAAGAAGGAAAGGGAGGGGGTTAAGGAGGAAGGGGAATGGTTTGAGGGGGGAGGGGCTTAGAGAGTGGGGGAGGGGCTTAA
>NW_020962810.1:8017-9121 GCF_003031625.1 Empidonax traillii | reverse complement strand
CGTGGCTCGTTCCCTCATCAGGATCATCCGCCCCTGGTGTTGGTGAGCTAACCTTTGCCCTTTCTTTTTCCCGATCTGGTGTTTTTTCTGTCCTACCCTGTTTTAAATCTGAGATGTCTTTCCCTTTTCCCTTCCCTTTTGGAGTGCTTTGTCTTTTCTTAAAGAAGGATTCTAACCAGCTGTCTCCAGTGTCCTCTTTTACGGGTGGGGTAAAGGGTTGCAAGTCTGTGAGGCTGATCAAGCTCTCCTGGTCACTGTCTCTCTTTAGATTAAGACACCTTTCCCCAATACTACAAGCATCACAACAACGATTTTTCTGCCTATGATCTTTCTGATCCTTTTCAAGGGCTAACACAAGGGGATCTTGTGGGGCTACATTTATTCCACAATCTTTTTGCCACTTTGGCTTGTTTTTTAGGGTGAAGAATAAATCACAATAAACTACCTCGTCCCACTTCTTATGTTTACGAAGGAATATCATAAGCTGTAACAAAGTATTATAATTTAAAGTGCCGGAAGGTGGCCGTTTTTCATTATCATCTAGCTTATACAATGGCTTATACAATTTTGGGAATATTTTAGCAGGGTTCTTTTACTTAGATTTCCACCAGGGATTCCACCTAATTCTTTCCAATGCTTTAGAACACATCCTAATGGGGTTTTAGGGTCCACTTCCTTCCCTTGAGTATTTCCCATGTGAAAACCCGACAAAATACAATCACAGACCGAAAAGTGCCTTTACCGAGTAACGCCACAAGATGTCACCACAGACCGCAAAATGCTAGAACTCAGTTTCTGTAACAGCCGACAGGTATCTTAACCATATAAAGCATATAAACAATATTAGCTAGCACATAAATTGCATACTATTTAGCACATATAAGACAGGACAACACACCAAGACAGTATAACGTGCTGGGCCCAGAAACCAGTAGGCCTTACCAGAAAACCAGAGGCCTAATTTTAAATCAGAAAACCAGAAGGAAACTATTGAGGTACCAGCTTCTCAATTTTTCCCAAGAATTAAAAGGCCTTATCTTAAACCAGGAAACCAGAAGGAAACTATTGAGTTACCAACTTCTCAATATTTCCCAAACAGATGTT
>NW_020962810.1:0-2187 GCF_003031625.1 Empidonax traillii | reverse complement strand
GCTGCTGGAGCTCTGTGGAGAAGTGACCCAGGAAGCTTCATCTACTGGGACCACCTGAGCGTGCAGGGAAGATCCCTTCTCTGCAAGCGCTTCCTTGGACACCACATGAGAATATTAAATTCTGTCTTGACACAGAGAGGTCCAGAATATTTTTTGGTGCCCAGTGTCCCAAGGGCATTGGGCAAGAGGGAAAGGGGTCCTTGCACTCAGCAACTCTCTCCCCCCCCACACACACAATTGCTCTAAGTTGAGAGGAGGTTTATGCAGACAAAAGAGATCTGACTGGGGGAGAATAATATTAGGATTTCTTACGAGAAAGAGAAAAACTAAAGAACTCAAGATACAACAATTCTAATGAGGCAAAAGTGCTATGTATTTACAGAAATAGCGCTCTCCCCATTGGTCCAGGGTGAGCCCTGTGAGACACTGTAGGATGATGAACAACAGCTGCTGAGCTGAGAAGTTCAGGCTCCAGCTTGTACCCCTGAAAGTGACACAGCTTGTATGAGCTGTTTGCAGCCTGATCTACTTTGTTCATGCCCATTCCTCGGAGGAGTAACTGCAGTCTGATGGGGACATTTTAGGACATGCTATGGCATCTTTAGATTGGATTTTTACACCCCTCCTGCTGAAAGGATGCTCTAGGTACTGTGACATCACTGGTGGTCGACATTTCAGCAAGAAGCAACTTGAGGTTTATATATAAGATGACCCTGCAATCCAGCACTGGAGCAAATGATTTTTATTGCAAACTACTCAGGAACTGCAGGATCTGGCACACACTGACCTTTTGATTGACACACTGAATGCATTGATTAGAATGACTCCACTGAACCCATGTGACAAAATCACTTAGCACTGAATCTGCAGAAAAGGTTTCAGAAGCAGAGCAGAGAATGAAATTATCCAAGCAGTTTATTGCAGAAATTTATCTCTGATTGGTCAAAGCTTCCTCTATATCTGAAGCCTGAGCCTGCCTATCTCATACCCCAGCAAGATCTCCTAGTCCAGACCCCTGGTCAAGCAGGGTGAGCTAGAGCAGGTTGTCCACAATCACGTCCAGTTGAGTCAGACCTCCTGCTGGACCAAGAGCCAGCTCATGGATGCATCTGGTCAAGTCAAGAATCAGCTCATGCATCCTCTGCATTGACTCTTCTCCTTGGGTCCAACCTTTCCCTGCAACTATGTGATCCTCACAATGCTTTTTTCCACAGCAGCCCCTGGGGTCAGGATTACTTTACTCATGTCCTGTGTGATGACAGTCCATGGCATTATAACATCAAAGGTACTTGGGGTCATTTGGGATGTGTCTTCAGTGTTGTTCTCCTGCCCTGGTCTTGCTGCTGCCTCAAGGGATTTATTAACCATCTCCCCAAGTCTGTGGAAAGAACAGGAGAGGACAATTTTTCCCAGCCTTTCACCCCCTTCTCTTCCTTCAGGTCTGCTATAACAGTTTTTTGAGAAGATTGAATTCCCTCTGGATGTTCAGGACAGCATATTCTTGTTGCTAATTCTGCTCTGCCTGCTCTGTACAGTTTTCATTGTATTCAGAGACAGGAGAAAGATTTCTTGGGAAATTCTCCAGAGACCTGTCCCAGGGATGAATAACGCTGAGTGGCAGGGAGCATGGCAGAAAAAGGGCAGCTTTTGAAGGAGTGTTCTGCTCCTGTGGTTTTGCAGTTCACCCCTGACCAGGTTCAGGACTCTGATAAAGTAGTAGAATATTGGAAGAAAATGGCTGGGGCAGTTCCAGAGAGGTGCAAAGTTATGCAACGTGCTGGGCCCTGGCTACTGCCTACTGGAAACTGCTCTTTGGGGTACAGCACCTTCAGGGGCAGGGGAAGGAAAACAGACCCACAAACACCACCAAGGCACGTTACAGAGCTGGAGGTCCTGCAGCTGGCTTTAGATAACACTGAAGGAGGGAAATGGCCAGCACTCAGTCTCTGCACTGACTCGTGGAAGGTGGTAGTAAATACACTCTCGAGGTGGTTGGAGTGATGCTCTCTCTCGGTGGGCCCATGACTCCTCAGGTTATCAGGGAACAGATGCAACATACAGATGGGCTCGTGATCATGGGGTGGATTTAACCATGGACACCATCTCCCAGGTTATCCATCACTGTGAAACACGTGCTGAGATCAAGCAGGGCCAAGTGGGTAAAGTCCCTTTGGTATGGGGGAGGAT
>NW_020962809.1:7050-9241 GCF_003031625.1 Empidonax traillii | reverse complement strand
CCTTTCCACACTCATTCCCTTCTCCCTTCCCACCCCCCCTCCCTTGCACACTCCTCAGCCCTTGCACCCCCTCTGCTCCCCAAGACCCCTAAAGCCCAAATAAATCCCTCCACGGTGGGATCCCCCCCTTTCTCCCCTAAAATTCCCACACCCCTCGAACACGGGGAAGTTGGGGGGATGGCGTTTGGGTGCCTCGAGCCGCGCTTCTCCCCCATCCCACAGAATTCCAGTTGGGATCCCCCTCCTGGAGCCCCTGTGCCCCTTTCCCACACCGGGACCCCCCCCGGGGTTATTTTCTCCACCCCCCGTGGTGGGACCTTTTCTCTCCCTTCCCTTCCCCTGCCCAAGGTTTCCTCCCGGTTTCCTGGCCCGCCTGTTTATTCCCAAATCCCAGATTTCTTTGTTCGCCCGACGGTAATTTTCCATCGAGCCTCCAAATCCCGCTTTACCCACCCGAAAAAAAACCCCACCGAAAAAAAACCCTGTTGTATTTATGGGATTTAGAGACAAAACCCCCTCGTTTATTTTCCCTCCACACCCCTGGAATTCATTCCCCGAGGAGGTTGGAAAGGTGGGAAAATAAATTTGGGAGACAGGAGCGAAAAAATGATTCAATAAACCTAATTTTACAAGGGAAGATTTTGCCCAAAATATCAAGTTTTCCAAAATTTGGGGGAAATTATCATTTTGCATCCATGAAAAACTGATTAAGGTTGGGATTTTGGATATCAGGGAACAGCTGGAAGAGGTTTACTTGTTTATTTTATTTATTAATTAATTATATGTTCATATATATGGGGGAATTTCGGGTCTTTTATTGTTAGAAAGCTGCAAAGTTATAGATAAAAATATATATGGGGGGGTTGAGGTGTTTTGTTTTTTTTTTCACTGGGAAGCCACAACATTATTCAACAAAAAATACATATATGGGACTTTAATTGGGTTTTTTCACTAGAAAGCCGAAAAAGAATCTATCTAAAAATACACATATAGAGGTTTTAGGGCCTTTTTTTCACCAGAAAGTTGAAAAATATATATAAATATATATAAAACATATATGAATGTATTTGAATTTGATCTAGTTATTATATATATTAATATATGTGGGAATTCGGGGTCTTTTTATTGTTAGAAAACTGCAAAATTATATCTATGAAAATTATATATAGTTCACATTTTGCACAATTTTTCCCAAATTTCCCCCCTTTGATCCCACTGATGGGGGGAAAGGTGATTGATTCATTTGAGAATACATCTTGTAACTTTTCCTAAATTTCCCCCCTTGATTCCACCAAGGGGGGAAATGTGACTTTCTGGGGTGGAGTTCCCACAGTTTTTCTAAAATTTCCCCTTAAATCCCTCTTAAAGGGGGGGTAAATGTGAATTTCTGGAGAGGATATTCCACAGTTTTTCCACCAAGATCCCCCCCCCCCCCAAGGAGAGAAATCGTGACTTTTTGGGGTGGATTTTCCATAATTTTCCCAAAATTTCTTGCTTAAATCCCATTGATAGGGGGGAAATGTGGGGGGTTTGTGCATATTTTGATGAATTTTTCAAAATTTCCCCCTTAGGTCCCACCAATGGGGAAAATATGATTTTTTGTGGGGTGGATTTTCCGTAGTTTTTTCCAAAATTTACCCTTAAATCCCACCAGTGGGTGAAAATGTGACTTTTCAGGGCATATTTTCCATAGTTTTTCCAAAATTTCCCCTTTAGATCTCACTAAGGAGAGAAATTGTGACTTTTTGGGGTGGATTTTCCGCAGTTTTCCCAAAATTTCTTGCTTAAACCCCACTAATGGGGAAAAAATGAGTTTGTTTTGGGGTTTTTTTTTTTGTGCACATTTCCATAGTTTTTCCAATATTTCTCCCTTAAATCCCACCACTGAGGGAAAATGTGACTTTTCTGGTGGATTTTCTGTATTTTTTCCAAAATTTCCCCCTTGAATCCCTCTGATGGGGGGGGAAATGTGATTTTTCTGGATATTCCATAGTTTTTCCCCAAATTTACCTGGCTGTGGGTGCCACAGGTGGTGTGGGCAGGGCTGCAGGAGCATTCTCCAGCATCCCAAAATCCCCCCTTTCCTTTTTTTTTTTTTTTAAGGAAAAGCCTTTTCTGATGAGTTTTCATCCACGGTGGAATTTTTTCCAGGTTTTTTTTTTTTTTGGAGGGGGGGGGGATGTGATTCCCC
>NW_020962809.1:0-1334 GCF_003031625.1 Empidonax traillii | reverse complement strand
AGCAGAAAGGCTCTTTCAAAGGGTGGGAAAAGGAAGAAGCCGAGGGGGTAGATAAATAATCAGAGGGCAGCAGAGGAAAGAGGGAGGATGTGACCCCACGGGAACCGTGGTGGGAATGGGATGGAGTCTCACCTGGGATCCTGTATCCAAGCCTTGGAGATCTCAGTGTGAGCAAGGGATGAAGGTCTTGGTGTGGAAAAAGGAGGAAGGTCTTGGTGTAAGAAAAAGATGGAGATCATGGTGTGAGCAAGAGATGAAGATCCTGGTGTGGGAAAGGGATTAAGGGCTTGGTGTGAGCAAGAGATGAAGATCCTGGTGTGGGAAAGGGATTAAGGGCTTGGTGTGAGCAAGAGATGAAGGTCACGGTGTGGGCAAGGGATGAAAGTCTTGCAAGAGAAGCAACGAGGCTGGGCTGGAGAACCAGAGCCATGGAGAGCTGGGAGGAGCTGGAGTGAACCCTGGAGATCAGACCAAGCTGGAGGGGTCCATCCCTCTGGGTGGGCACTTGCAAAGCCAGCTTTGGGTGTTCCCAGCTCTGGTTTGGGGGTGATGGGATGAGGGGGATGAGGCTTTGTGGCTTTGACATCAACCAGGAACCAAAGCTGGAGGAGAAATCCAAGGGGTCAGCTCCAGGCAAAGTGAGGAAAAGGGCTGCTCCCAGAGATTCCAAGGCTTAGATCCCAAAGCATCCATGACCTCCTGCATTGGGAGACAAGAGCCCAAATCCAGGCTCACACCCCTCCTACCAGGTGATGCCAAGCCTGGTTGAATCCCACCTTAAATAGCCCAGAAGAGCCCACCACGTTCATTTTTCCTTGCCAGCATTCCCAAGATCCAAGTGGATTTTTTTCCCATGGGTAGTGGGACCATCCTGAGGGTTAATCAAGGAGAAAGTCCCACAGATGGACTTGGAGCATCTTCCTTAGAGCCAAGTTCTTGGGGTGTGGAGATTTTGGAGGTGACCCCACCCAAATTACGGGTGGACGCACACAGGGATGGGGATTTTGGGATTCTCCAGCAGATTCCAAAAGCAGGATGGCCACGGAAAGTCTTGGGGTGTCTCCAAAGGTGCCCCAGTCCTTTAATAACCCCCAGCATTTCATCCCTGCTCCAGAAAAGGAAGTTTTTTGCAAATTCGGGTGGTTTCTCCAGGAAAATTCCTCCCCTGGTCACTGGATGTGTGGAGGGGCAAAGACTCTGTATCCACAGGAAAAACCCACAGCTCCGTTTGTTTCCCCCAGAAAACCACCATTCCATCAAGGATGGATTCCCCCCAACCCCTAAAAAAACATCACTTTTTATCTGCCCAAGGGAAAAAAAAAAAAAAAAAAAAA
>NW_020962808.1:9509-10909 GCF_003031625.1 Empidonax traillii | reverse complement strand
ACCCCTCAGCTGGGGGTCAGCTGCAAATGTGCTGAGGGTGCACTCCATCCCTTCATCTGTCTCCTTAGTGAAGATAGGAAATAACACTGGTCCCAACACAGACCCCACTCTGATGGCACTGCTGTCCCTCGGGACTCTGAGCCATTGATCACCACCCCTGGATGGGACTGGTCACCCAGTTTCTTAATCCATCTAACAGTCCACACATGGAATCCGCCTCTCTCCAGCTTAGAGAGAAGGATGTTGTGGGGGACTGTGCCAAAGGCTTTCCAGAATTACAGGCAAAGGACATCTGGAGCCCTTGGCCACTGATGCAGTCGCTCCATCTTAGAAGGCCACGAGGCTGGTCAAGCAGGACTTGCCCTTGGTGAAGCTGGGCTGGTGTCTCGAATCACCTCCCTGTCATCCCTGGGCCCTAACAGAGCTTCTAGAAGGATCTTTTCCATGACCTTCCCAGGCACAGAGGGCAGCCTGCCAGGTTGGCAGTTAGCAGGGCTCTCCTTTCTACCCGTTTTAAAGATGGGTACAGTGTGTTTCCCTTTTTCCCATCACCAGGGACTTCACATGTCTGTCATTTTTAAGTATCAAGAAGAGGGTCTTGGCAACTACATCAGACCCTGTTGGCCTATGTAGGGCAATAATGGTGGCGAGAAGTAAAAGATGGATTTAGAAGGAAAATGCATGAAGGAAAAGGAGTTTCTTATTAACACTCCAAAAAAAGTGTGGACTTACCTTTGCAGTTCCTTTGTGAGGCATTTTCTGGTTCTCACTTCCTCCAGATACAGCCCTTTGTACATTTTCATTTCTCCCTGTGTTGCCTCTTTACAACAAGCACACTCTTGTTGGCTTTTTTTAACCCTGTCCAATTCACTTTCGAGATCTCTAATTCTTTCTTCCAGCTGGTGTCTCACTGATTCACAACTCCTGTCTCCAATTTGTCCAGATTCATGCTGGTAGGCTGCCTGTGCCTGAAGGAGACAGTGCACCTTCAACCACCATAAGAAAAAGAGAGCTCTCCCCAGCAGAAAATTGCATGGACCCAAGTTCAGGGCTTTGCTCAGAGAGGCGGCTGTGCCTCCTCCCAAGCAGCAGCAATCAAGGCAGAACCCAGGAGCTACCAGGCTGAATAATTCTTCTCATTCAGAAAGAAGCCAAATCAGCACTCTTAATCAAAGCTATCAATGAAAAGACACTGTATGTGCAGGACAGGGCATATTGAAAAGGATGCTTCAAAGACAATCAGAGCATCCTCACCTGCACCCCCCTCACCCCACCCCTGTCATTTCAGGGACTCCTTTTCTGAGCACTTTCCCCCCTACAAGGACAAAGCAGCACCCCAATGTCTGGCCATGACAGCTGCAAGTTGCCAAACCCACTGGAGGATGAGCAGCCAGAACCAG
>NW_020962808.1:0-2202 GCF_003031625.1 Empidonax traillii | reverse complement strand
CCAGAGACACATCACGCAGCCAACAAGCCTGAAACGAGAGCAGGACCTAAAAGAGTTAACTGAGATCTCTTGCTCTGTTGACAAAAGCCCCCCTCAACACCTGTTCTGCCTGAACTGTTAAGAAAAACTCCTCCTGTTCTGCTCACTGCACCTAAACCCAAGGAGAATGCTAGAAATGCTACACAGTCAACCTAGAGGCAATAAATTGAGACTGGGTAGATATTTGAATAGGAGAAAAGGGCTTAGAGCCAAGGGGTTTTGCAAGCTTCAGTAACTGGGACACCAACAATGGAGGGGAGAAAGGTCAAAGCCAGGAAGAAGAGAAATAGACCCTCGATTTGAGGCTGAAGGCTGGAACAACCACTACCCAGAGAAGAATCTGGAAGGCACCGCCCTAAGCTCCGCCTGGACTCGGCCCAGACTCTGTCTACTCTCAATAGGCATGATTAGATGTTGTAATCATATGAATATGTATGTTAAGATGTAATCATGGAGTTAAACTGTATAAATTACCCTGTTTTCATCTATGCCTTTGAGCAAGTTTGTCCAGTGCGAGCTGGCTTACTCCCATGTTGAATAAATACCTTTGCTGCTTAAAGATCAAAAAAAGCCTCTGAGCAGTTCCTATTCTGAGGTTTTTTGTCATCATCCCCATGCCTGGAAGGGTTCCAGGCCAGATTGGATGGGTCTCAGAACAACCTGGTGTAGTGTCAGGGAGCTGGAACTAGTTGGTCTTTAAGGTCCCTTCCAACCCAAACCATTCTGTGATTCTGTGACTGGTGGGGGATGTGGTGGTTGAAGCCACCCAGGGCACAGAGACTCCAAGACGATGGAATTTTCCTTTCTGAGTGAAGGAAGGAGAGGGCAGCAGAACTGACACCTGGGACTTTGGCCTATTTGGGAGACTGACCAACTGGGTGTGATGGTGGATCTGCTGTAGGGCAGGAAGGCTCTGCAGAGGGATCTGCACAGGCTGGATCAATCAGGCCAAGTGTCAGGGCCTGCCCTTGGGTCACAACAACCCCCTGGAACGCTCCAGGCTGGGGACAGAGGGGCTTCAGAGCTGCTCAGCAGGAAGGGACTTGGGGGTGCTGCTTGACAGGGACTGGAGATGAGCCAGAGTGTGCCCAGGGGGGCAAGAAGGCCAAGGGCACCCTGGCCTTTCTGGAGAACAGGGTGGCCAGCAGGACCAGGGCAGGGATTCTCCCTCTGTGCTGGGCACTGGGGAGGCCCCACCTCGAGTGCTGTGTCCAGTTCTGGCCCCTGAGTGCAAAAAGGCCCTGGAGGGGCTGGAGCGTGTCCAGAGAAGGGAACGGAGCTGGGGAAGGGCCTGGAAAACATGTGTGATGAGGAGCAGCTGAGGGAACTGGGGTTATTGAGTCTGCAGAAGAGGAGGCTCAGAGTGCACCTCATCACTCACTACCATGACCTGAAAGGAGGTTTTAGTGGGAAAGGGGGGTCAGTCTCCTCTACAAAGCATTTAGTGACAGCAAGAGAGAAAATGGCCTTGAGTTGCCTTTGAAAAGGTTCAGATTAGATATTACAAAATTCTTTTTTCACTGAATATTTAGGTACTGGAATAAGATTCCTGGGGAGGTGGTGGAGTCTGGAAATGTTCAGATTGCATCTGCATATGGCACTTTGGGATGTGGTTTACGTGTGATTATGCTGTTTCTGGTTTACAGTTGGACCAAAAGATCTTGAAGGTCTCTTCCAACCTTGAAGATTCTGTGATTCTGTGACCTGTCATCACAGTTTCCACGTTTGTGCTCTAACAAGATCTTTTCTCAATTGCATCCCTCAGGGGGACTCATTAACACTACGAGAAACTTTACAGTTTGAATCTCACTATGGTTTCTCAAGAGGTTCCTGCAACTCTCCTCAGGGTCTGATGTTCAGGGACTCATCCCCAAAGCCCCCAAGGCTGATGAAATGCCTGGGGCTGTTGCTGTGCTGCTGAGCTGGGCTGGGCTCCTGGCACATAGAGAGCTCCTGGCAACCAAGAACAGCTTCAAAGACACAGCTCTGCTGCTGAGCAGCTCCTCTGCACAGCCCAGCAGGGCTGAGGGCACTGCCTGCAGCACCCAGGGCACAGGAGAGAAGGCAGAGAGAGGAGAGGCAGCCTGGGCTGGGAGGGGACTGAGCTCTCACTGCAGGAGAAACCTTCCCAGGATTTGAATGAAGAATTCTCTGGCTGGAGGA
>NW_020962807.1:8148-9405 GCF_003031625.1 Empidonax traillii | reverse complement strand
TTCCTATTTCTGAACAATTTTACTAATCTGCTAGGAACAGTTCAACTAAGATTCCTAAACTCTATACCTAAAAAGAAAACTTCCTAAAAACTCAAAATGTAATCTACTTTTAGAAACCTAAAATCTATAATTTCAACAGTAAAATCTACGTTCTACGAATGAACATTCAAATATTCCAGAGAGGCATGGCCTTCCAAAATTTCTTTGTGGGAAGGCCTTGTCAGACGCAGGGACCACCCTCCTGGTGCCGCCCTTCCCCAGGGACTGCATGTGCGTCCAGGCCAGATGCTGACGGGAAGGCCTGATGGGACACAGCTGGGCCCTGCAGTCTGTGCTGCCAGGTGTCATCTGCCACCTCCTCCTGCTTCTGCTCCTCAGCTCTGCCCCAGCTTTGCTGGTGTGGCAGCGGTTGTAGGCAGAGCTCCTGCGCCTGGACAGCCAGCAGAAGGCCAAGAGCAGCAGGAGGATTTCAGCAGGGAGCCAGAAGCAGCAGTGCTGGCAGGCAGAGGGGAGCACGCTCTCTTGGGAAACTGTGGGTGGTTCCTGTCTCCTCTGCTCCATCTCCTCCAGCCTCTGGCTCCTCTGCTTCATCTTAAAGAGCTGTTGGATCTTCTTCTCTCTCTCTTCTTTAGCATGTGGTTCATCTGCTCCGACTCAACCAGTATCTGGCTCCTCTGCTTCATCTCCTCCAGCATCAGGGTCCTCTGCCTCATCTCAAATAGCTGTTGGATCCTCTGCTCCCTCTCGTTCAGCATCTGGCTCCTTTGCTTCATCTCCACCAGCATCTGGCTCCTCTGCTTCATCTCAAACATCACTTCGATGCTCTGCTCCCTTTGGCTCAGCACCTGGCTTCTCTGCTCCATCTCCGCCAGCAGCCAAGCCATCTGCTGCCTCTGCTGCTTCTCATGCTGGTGCAGGAGCTCTTGAGTGGCTTCTTCTCTCTCATCACCCACTCTCACCACACACAGGAAGAACAAACAATCCATGTTTGTTGTCCCCGGGAGCAGAAGCACCTGAGCATTGCACACCCCCAGAGCCCTTGAGCACAGCAAGGCCTCTGCCCCTGTGTGCCTGTGCAGCCAGGGGAGCATCGGGGTGGGCACAGAGAAGAGCACACCCGCAGCTGGATCCCGTGGTTTATGGACACACAGCTTCCTTTGGACACAGGGCATGGAGATGTCTTCACTCGAGGGGCTCACGTCTCCATGTCCAACCCAGGGAATAGATTGGATCTGGATTTATCCATCAGACATTGTC
>NW_020962807.1:0-2209 GCF_003031625.1 Empidonax traillii | reverse complement strand
TTCCCTTTTCTGGGCCAGCACCAGAGCCAGCCCAGCCAGTCCTGCCCCTCGTCCCCAGCCCGGCTCACTGACTCCAATTGCCCCTGGAACCCAAGAGCCAAAGGTGACACCCCCAGAGTGCAGCCCCACCCTCTGCAATGGGGCCCCAGGGGTTCCCTTTGCCAAGCAGCCCCTGCAAACCCTTGTCAGGGAGAAAATGGGGGGACTGAGTCCTGGATGCTTTTAGTGAAGAGCTGGAAACATTCCTTGGATAATGGAGGGGGTGACTTCTTTATTCTTGACATTTCCAGTTCTCCATCTGGGGGCAGGATGTCCTCTAGGCTGATGTTTTATTCCCTTTGGAGTGAGTGCAGCCTCAGAGGGCTGAGCCCTCTCTGACTGGGCTGGGCCTGTCCTGGAGAGCCTCAGGCCTGGCTGGGCTGCCCCAGGCAGACGCTGCAGGAAGAAGAGCTCAGGCCTCCTGTGTCTGGTGTCCCTGGGGCTCAGCCTGTGCCCCATTCCTGCCCAGGGGCTGAGCCCACCTCTGCCTCGGGGCCTTGGGCAAAGGCCTGGCGAGGGAGAGGCCCAGGAGCCTTGGGGCCTGCCCAGCTTTCCTCCTCCCTGGGGGCTCCCAGTCCTCTCCTGACACCCTGTTGGCCCCAGGCCTTGCCAGCACCATCCCACCGGCCTGACCCCCCTCCCTGCCCTCTCTCCAGCCGCTCCTGCCTTTGATGGCCCCATCCAAGGAAAACCCCGGTGATCAGCAATGGCACCTGTGGGACGGCTGCAAGGCTCGAGTGTGCCAGGCAAGAGCAGGAGCACAGAGAGCCTGAGGAGCCAGGAGATGCCCTGGCTGGGCATTGTGCTGCTGTGGGACGAGCTGACCCCTCTGCACAGTCTGTGCCGTCCCTGCCAGCCAAGTTCTGCCCAGGCTCTGTGCACGGGGACGGAGCGCTGACAGTTTTCAGCCCCCGCGCTGTCCCACAAAGGCTGGGATGGCACAAGGCCCTTGCCTGGCACCCAGGAGATGGGCAAGGCAAGGCAAGAACGGAGCCTCTGAGCCACCAGCACGCTGTCCCAAAGGCTGGGATGGCACAGAAGCCCAGAATCCATGAGGTTGGCAGAGACTTCTGAGGTCAATCGGTGTCCAGCCTACGACCCATCCCCAGCACGTCAAGCAGACCACGGCACTGAGTGCCATGTCCAGTCTGTCCTTAAACACCTCCATGGACGGTGACTCCACCACCTGCCTGGGCAGCCCATGTCAATACCTAATCCCTGTTTCTGTCCAAACATTCCTGCTCCTGTCCCTGACAAACACCCCCTGACAGGCAGGTCCTCGTGTCCTCTGTATACTTTTGTGTACATCTGGTGTGTGTGATGGGTCAAAGAGGGGATCCCATGAGCAAATAAGGCAGGGTTGTCTGGCATTGCATTCCTAAAGGTTCTCATTGCAGGTTTAAATTCACCTTTGCTTGATCCAATAGATGGGTGAGGGGATCCAGTTTGAGGTAAGATGGTTAAATTTACTTTTGATTCCATATTTTCACAAACCCTGTGACCAGTTCCCAGGAGAGGTTCCTTTCATTTCCACTTCTAACAGTCTGTTCTGCTGAGCACATGGACAGGGTAAATACCCACACAAACACAACTAACAAATGATAACCACAGTTACCAGTGAACTGAACCAGAGTCCAAACCTGGTGTTTTTATTCCCAGTTCTGAATCCTTTTCTCCATTGAACAGTTCCCTGTAAAAGAAAAGAAAAAGGTCTGTCCAGCCCCTTTTGGGGCCAACATTAAAATGTAGGAATAACCCCCCGAGGCTTGTGTTCTTTGCCATGAGCATCTTTTGCTTTCCAGGTGTCCCTGTCCAAGGCAGGACCATTGGTACAGCTCCTACAGAGGGCAGTGCCACTGATACAGGCTGGCCAGAAAGAGGAGAGGGGTTTTGATCACCCTCAGGCCTCAGTGCCCCCTTTGAACACAGCAAAAGAATCCCTGTGAACATAGACAGAATCAGAGGTTTCATCTTCCTGGTTAAATCCCCTCCAAACTGCTCCTGATTCTCCTGCCTGTGCCCTGCCTTCTCCTTCGGGGACTGTTTTGTCTCCTGGATGTCCCTGCAAAGCCACAGCACGATATTTCCAAACTGCCCCTTCCCGCTCAGCTGAGGCATCAGGAAACCCCCCATCCTGCAATTGCTCTGAGTGTGGGGGTGCCCCTTGAAC
>NW_020962806.1:6309-8456 GCF_003031625.1 Empidonax traillii | reverse complement strand
CTGGCAGAAGGGAACCCTGCTGGGATGTGCCTGGGATGCTGCAGCAGGGACTGGGATGTGCCAGCGCTCGCACATCTTTGCCCAACCTGCAGACACGGTGCCCTTCCTGCTGACTGACCTGACACCAACACCCAGGGAGGAGTCTGCCTAAACTCTGAGGTGTTACTGAGGAGAACAGCAGCTCAGGAAACATCAATATTTAATTAGCCAAAGAAACAAGCCCAGGGACATTTTTCAAGAGAAAAATCTGAATTCCCACAAACATGTCATCCTAATGCTTTTCATGTTTTCCCACAGTATTTGTGCCATTTTCCTGTGTGTTTGATCTGTCTCGTAGAGGTCTCATTCAAAATGTCCAAGATACAATTAAAGTTTGCATGAGAGAAATGTCACCATGATTGTTTTATAATTCACCAACTTCATAACATAATTACATAGAAAAAGGAAATATTCCTATTTAAAACCAAAAGAAATCCCTGAGATACCCACCTTCATTTCAATTGAATGCTTGAACTCAAAGCAACCATTCACATGCAGATTATCCACAGAGCAGCAATGCCTGCTTGTCCCCAAATGTTGGCAAAGATGCAGCCTCCTCTTTTGAACTCTCAGCTGTCTCCCTGCTCCAAAGATCTGGGCTGGAGCCCAGGGCAGGCTGGCTTTGCTGCCAGGAACCTGCCAGAGCCCTTCTTAGGTGGTGCCAATCTGCCAGGCAGCATTTCCCAAAGCTGGAGGAAGCCTGAAAAGGAAGGAAACTTCCCCAACCCCAGCCAGGCTTTTCTCAGCAGCTGAGCTGCTGCCCAGAGCCTTTGGCTCCCTGCACTCAGGGCCTCCAAGGAGCTCCCTGGGGAGGCTTTGGCAGGAGGGGCCCTCGGGGGGCTCCTTAAGGCTTCAAGGGCCTGCAGGATTTTCAGAGCAATTGGGGGTTTGCTTTTGGTTTTGCATCTCTGAGAGGTTTGTTCAGTAATGGCCTCCAATTATCTGCTTTAATGAGTCCCCTGAGAGACTCTGTCATTTGGGACACTCACTGTAGCTCATTAATGTTTCAAGGCACTCAAGGTAAATTTGTTAAGACACTTCTTTTTGACACTGAGTCTTTGAGAAGTTTGTTCAGTCCTGGCCTCCAATTATCTGCTCTAATGAGTCCCTTGAGAGCCTTTGTCAGGAATGGCCCTCAGTGGGGCTTGTTAAAGCTTCAAAGTATTACAGGTTTGTTAAGATACTTTGCCTTTTCCTTTGACTCTGAGTTTTGAAGAGGTTTGTGCAATAATTGATTTCAATTCTCTGCTTTAATTAGTCCCTGGGGAGACTTTGTCAGCAGTGACACTCAGTGGGGCTCATTAATGCTTCAAGGTACTCAAAGGTTTTTAAGGAAATCTTCCTTTTGAAAGTGTGTTTTTGAAAGGTTTGTTAATTTATGGCTTCCAGTTATCTGCTTTAATGAGTCCCTTGGGATTCTCTGTCAGTTTTGACACTCACTGTAGCTCATAAATGTTTCAAGGCACTCAAGGTATATTTATTAAGACACTTCTTTTTGACACTGAGTCTTTGAGAGGTTTGTTCAGTCCTGGCCTCCAATTATCTGCTCTAATGAGTCCCTTGAGAGCCTTTGTCAGGAATGGCCCTCAGTGGGGCTTGTTAAAACTTCAATGTACTACAGGTTTGTTAAGGTACTTTGCCTTTTCTTTTGACTCTGAGTTTTGAAGAGGTTTGTGCAACCATGGCCTCCAATTATCTGCTTTAATTAGTCCTTGGGGAGACTTTGTCAGCAGTGACACTCAGTGGGGCTCATTAATGCTTCAAGGTACTCAAGGGTTTTGAAAGAATTTTTCCTTTTGAAAGTGAGTCTTTTAGAGGTTTGTTCAGTTATGGCCTCCAATTCTCTCCTCCACCGAGTCCACGAGGAGCCTGTTTTGGGAATGGCCCTCAGTGGGACCCATTAATGATTCCAGATATTCTGGGTTTTCCTTCTGACTTTCCCTTATGGACAGGTTTGTACAATCTCCCCTCAGTCCCTGAGGTTCAAGGACTCAGCACCAAAAGCCCCCCGGGGCTCACTCAGATAAAGCAAGTCCTGACAAACCATGGCCCTTCCTGTGATTTCCCTCTAGTCTGGACAGTAAATTAGGAATGTTGTCTCATGGAAT
>NW_020962806.1:0-2215 GCF_003031625.1 Empidonax traillii | reverse complement strand
GTGAGTCTCTGGCAGTCAGGACACACAGAAATAATTGCTCTGGCTTGAAATACTGTAAGGTGGAAGGTTCTTTTGAGAGATTTTGCATTTTGGTGAAAAAATCTGTGGGGTAGCTTCGCTTTTTTGAAATTGTTTGGAACTACTGCAGTTTGGGCAAGGTTTCCTGTATCAGCTATTTGATCTGCCACATGATTTCCTGCTGGGATGGGCCCTGGGAGAGAAGTGTGAGAACTAATGAGGATTATGTAGAATTTGTGTTTACGATGACTAATTTCATACAGTAATGATTTGAACATATGAGCTAATTGTAATTGGGAGATATTTTTTATGTATGAATTCTCAATGCGTTGGACTGCTCCAATGAGAGAGGCTGAATGGGAAACAATGTTTAAAGGCTCTGGAAATAGTGTAAATGCAGGTATGACTGCAGAGAGCTCTGCTATCTGAGAGGAACCTCTTACCTTGTGTGTGTCATATACCCATTTTCCTGCTCTGAGCCAGGTGACTGCTGCCTTAGACGTTCTGCCAGAACCATCTGTGAGCACAGTTCTAGCACCTGTTAGTGGAACAGGAGAATAGTTGTGTGTTAGCTCTGGCTGAGTAAGGACCAGCAGCTGCAAGAAAGGAATAGGTGGAAGGTGAACTGAAAATTGACCCCTGTAATCAGCAATGGCCAACTGAAAATCAGAGCTATGAATCTGCAATTGAGTTAGTTGAACAGTAGACAGAAGAACATAGATAACATCTGGATCCCTCCACAAGAGCTCCCAAAGCCGCAATCTGCTTTTGTGGCAGACTTTGAAGAGCATCTCAGGATATGGAGGAATGGGTTTGGAAAACTGGAAGCTTAAAAACCCATTCCCATAACAGAAAACCTTTGCCTTTTACATCCAATTGTCCTATTACAACATAAGGTTGTTTGACACCTTTGAAAATTACTAAAAAAACAAGTACCCCCACACTTTTCTTTTACTCTGACAGGAACTCAGTCTTTGATTTATTTCCTTTAATACTACCAGGGCTGCCAGTGTTAAGCATCGAGGGCAGGTTAAGTCTGGCTCCCCTTGAAGGAGCTGAAAGAGCGGTTTCAGGGTGTCTGTTGTTACACCTAACAGAGGCCTAACCCAACTGATTAAGCCCAGTAGTGACTGAAAACCATTTAAGGTGTGGATGTCGGTGGGTAAAGTAACAGTCTGGGGCTGAAGTGTGGTGTTATTAATTTGAAATCCAAGGTATTTCCATGGAACTATCACTGTTCCTTTCCCCGGTGCAATTTCAGACCATGTGTCAATAGTGCAGTTTTCACAGACAAATGCACTTGCAGGAGTTGTCCCTGGGACTGCGCTGCCAGCAAGAGATCGTCCCTAGAGTGAGATACGATGGTATCGGGACACTGTCGATGGGTTGGTGATAACACGTCTGCAACGACTCTTTGGCAAACAGAGTGATAAGGAGTTTGCGGCTCACCAGTGGCCTTTAAACTAAATTTGAGGTAGTTGGTTGGACTCCCCCTTGTCCTCTCATATCTCTCCCCCAGAGTGTCATTGGGATATTAAGGACATAGGGCTTTGCTAAGGCAGTTTTACCTTCTGGTCCTTCAATCAGTAAAGTGGAGACACTTTGGAGCGGTGTCTGGGCTCCTCCTACCCCTTTGATGTCAATGCAGGGCTCCGTAGTGCTCTATTCCTTTGGCCAGTCGCTCTCTGCAAAGATTGTGACATCTGCTCCTGTGTCTGTAAGACCTTTAACTCGAGCACATTGGTGAGTGTTGGGAAAAAATACCCTGCAGGTTGGCATTGGGTGATGGAGTAAAACAGACTGTGACCCCTGGACCATCAGCACAGAGTCCAAAGTGTCCCCCCCTACAGCAATGGGGGTTAAATTGGCAATGGGTGTTTCTGTGTCTGGCTCCATGGGTGGAAATAGAGCTTTTACAGTCACTTCTAATGCCTTAGGGTTGTCTACAGTCACTGATTGTGGGATAACTGTTAACCCTGTATTATTAGATGGAGCAGCCCCAGTTAAAATGTATTTTCCAGCAGTGGTAACACGGAGCCTCCTTCTGTTGTTGTTGCACTGTCAGGACTTCAGTTAGTAGGGATTTTTTGTACGTGTTGGATCCTACACTGGGAGACAACTTAACCATGTCCATTTAAATTGGATCTTTGAGGGACCTTAATATTTCTTAAAATCTTTGATTGTTTTAGTGCCATTT
>NW_020962805.1:6683-8912 GCF_003031625.1 Empidonax traillii | reverse complement strand
GCTTGGAAGGGGACACTTGCCTACCATGGATCTTCCCCACAGGGTCACAGGGGATAATGGCTTTTGAGTCCACCCCTGTTCCCTGGGGAGGTTCCTCCCCACGGGAGAACAGTCCTTGAATAGACCTCTCTGGCATGGATCTAGCATGGATCCCTTACTTGGATCCCAACATCTTACCCAAGCCGTTCTTGCTCCAGCGAGAGGTTCTCTCAGGGTCACAGATCTCCAGCACCAGCAGCATGGATCCCTCACTTGGATCCCAAGCTTACCTGAGCCGTTCTCACTCTGGCATAAGCTCTCAGGGTCACAAATCTTCAACAGGACTCTGCCTCATTTCAGTCCTTCTCATCAAGTCTCGGCTTCCTGGTACATCCACAAGCTCCTCTGTGAGCCACATGGGGGTCTCCTCACCCCAACAATCTTCCAAAGGTAGCAGGGATTTATTTTTCAGTCTTTTCCCTGCTGAAGAGAGAGAGTGAAAGGGGGAGAAACAGCCCCCCTCTTCGAAATTCTTTCTCCTCCAGCTGCCGGCTTTGACCTTGGACACTTTGTTATCTCTCTGCTGGAATTTCTTCTGCAGCGTTTTTTTGTCCAAGCAGTCAGTCCTTTAAAGTTTTTTTTCTTTACTCTCTTACAAGAGAGAAGGGGCTTCAGTGCCACACCTGCCCCTGGCCCAGGGCCAGGGGAGAAGGGAGGCCTGGCCCTACCTGGGACCTGCCTCTCTCTCCCTACGTGGCTACCTAATTTCAACTGCCACCGATTTCAACTGCTCCTTGTTGTATTAAATACGAGGACGGCCCTGGAAATAAAACTGGGCACTTGATGATGATGGCCTAAATTCAGCTTTGTTCTCTTCATCCAGAATATTACATTGTCTTCACAGAGCTGCACACACACACTGTCTCTTAGAATCTTACATACTAACACTATTCTTAGCTCTTCTATCTATATTTACCACTAGCCTTCACATATGATTGGATGTTCACCTCTTATTTACATTCTTTCTCCCATGGTCAGGACTGGCACCTTTTACCAGGATCTCTATGGACCCTGCTTTTCTTTCTTGGGAAAGTCCTTAGGGTGTCTAGATCAAAATCCTCTTCCTCTACATCCCTCAAAAGGGGCACGGTGGACCCATCGCCTACCCTGACAGCTCCTAATTTCAACTGCACCACCAACCTTCTCTTCCGTTTTCTTAAATATGTAATTAGCAAAGGCGTTGCTAAAGTTTTGATTTGTTTTTTTCTATGGAAATTCACCCGGACAAAACCATCCTCAGCCCCAGGGGCTGGCTGGTGGGCAAAACCACGACAACAGGGGACTGGTGAAAACAAAGGGACACCCATGATGTCACAGAGATATCAGTGAAGACAAAGGCATCTTGTGACATCACAGGGACATCAGTGACCTCACGGGGACATGGTGCCACCTCTGGGGACATTAGTGACATCACAGAGACAGCAGTGACATCACTGGGGACCAGTGATGTCACAGGGGACTGTTGACAACAAAGGGACAGCTGTGATGTCAGAGGGACATTGGTGACATCACAGGGGACTTCAGTGACTTCACAAGGGCAAGGGTGAAATCACAGTGACACCAGTGACATCATCAGGGTCATTGTTAACATCACATGGGACAGTGGTGACATCAAAGGGAGATGGGTGACATCACTGAGGACCAGTGACATCACAGGGGACTGCTGACAATAAAGGGACAGCTGTGATGTCACAGGGACACCGGTGACTTCACAAGCACAAGGTTGACATTATAGAGACACAAGTGACATCATCGGGGACATTGCTGAAGTCACTGGGGACAGTGGTGACATCACAGGGACAGAGGATACACCATTGAGGAATAGTGACATCACAGGGGACTGGTGACAAAAAAGGAACAGGCATGAGTCACAGGGAAATTAGTGACATCAGAGGGGACATTGGTGACTTCACAATGACTGGGGTGACATCACAGAGACATCAGTGACATCATCAGGGACACTGATGACATCACAAGGCACTGGTGACAATAATGGGAAAACCATGATGGCACAGGGACATTGGTGACATCACAGGGGACATCAGTGACTGCATAAGGCCAGGTGTGACATCACAGAGACATCAGTGACATCATTGGTGACAATAGTGACATCACAGGGACATCCAGGACATTGCTGGGGACCAGTGACATCAGAGGGAACTGGTGAAAACAAAGGGACAGTTGTGATAT
>NW_020962805.1:0-1040 GCF_003031625.1 Empidonax traillii | reverse complement strand
CCCCAGCGCCTGCACTCGCACGGGCTGCGGATCTCTGTGTGCCCTTTGCCTTCCTCTGGGATGGGGGGGTTTGGCTGCAGTCAGAGCCACAGCCCCACAGTGCCCCCACGGCTCTGCCTTGTTCTGTACAACTGCCTTGTCCCTACAGCCCCCACCAGCACTGGATCTGAGCCTCGGGGCTCTCCCCACTGTTTGACCCTTTTTTTTCCAGCCTCTCTCTTTTTGCCAGGCTGCATCCAGAGAATCCACAAAACTCCTAAGAGGCTCTCCTCATAAAGGCTATTTCCTCATAAACACCTTCTACCTCACAATGGGGCAGCCTCAGAAGTTCTCTGTGCTCATAGAACCCATCCACACCATAATGGGGCAGCCTCCTAAAGGCACTGTCCTCATAAACCCCATACACCTCATAAAACAGCTCTCATCATAAAAGATCTCTCTGCATAAAGCCCATGCACATCATAAAGGTGCTGTCCACAGAAAGCCAATACATCTCATAAAAGGCTCTCCTCATAAAGGCCATGTCCCCATAAACCCCATAAACGTTGTTGCCTAAAAGGCTGCCGAGGAAAAAAGACTCCAGGCCCAACTAGGCAGGAGGGCAGAGATGCAGCAGAGGTTTCCATGAGCCTTCAGGCTCCAGGAATACAAACCCACACCCATCCCTTCCAACGCAGGGGTTACAGTTTTAATAACGATTTCCACCCAATGCCTGTCCCGTCCCCGCCCCGGTTCTGCCCCGTTCTGTTGCAATGATCTCTGAGTTAGTAGTAAAATGGCTAAGGGTTTCTGTGTAGACCAGGCCTCTGACCAGGCCTCTGATCGGAATGTACCAGCTATACAAGATTAAATAGAAACAATTATGGGAAGGAACTGAAGCATAAAGAACATGCACCTGGTGGTGGGAGTGAGGTATGCGAATTATAGAGTTAGGCAACTGGGGATGATTGATAATGACCTTAGCTAGGAGTTAATCAATTGGATGAAATATTAAGCTTCATCATGTACCTTTGAAGTGGTAGCTATAGAAATGTTTTGTT
>NW_020962804.1:9211-10353 GCF_003031625.1 Empidonax traillii | reverse complement strand
CTTGGATTTCAGCTGCGTTCATTTGATTTTGCTAGAAATCTCTTTCAGAAGGCCTTTCAAATCAGGGAGCTTCACTAATTAAAAAAAAAAAAAAAAGGTTATTTATGTAAAGT
This sequence comes from Empidonax traillii, assembly GCF_003031625.1. NCBI lineage: Eukaryota > Metazoa > Chordata > Aves > Passeriformes > Tyrannidae > Empidonax > Empidonax traillii. The sequence goes on along the minus strand of NW_020962804.1, from coordinate 10,240 downwards.
CAATCTAGCTCAAAGAAAGCAATGCTCACAAGTTATGTGAGTAACAAGCAATTGCCTCTCCAAATATTACACTAAATGCAACAGTGCTTGAAAGGACACTTCCAATTAGAGTGTTCATCAGGGCACTTAATGCAGTGAGCCCTGATGCAGATGGATTTCAGCTGGTTAACAAGAACAGAAGCACAATATGGATATTACTTTGCAGTAGAGAATTACGGTTATCAGATCTCCTCTCAGTTTCAAGAAGAGCATCACTGGCCACAGACTCACTCACCATTTCCATTTCAGCCTGGGGAGCAAGCCATTATTCTGCAGTCTAAATTATTTGACAGCAATCAAAGATGTATTTTGAAGTATTATGTGGGTCTTTTCACCCTTTGACTTCTAAGAAGTCTGTTCTTCATGCCAGAGCAACTCTCTGCTTCAGAGGCCAAATACACAATTCAATCAAGCCTCAGAAAATACCCCCTGGGAAGGTCTTTTCAGTATCACAGTCATAAAAATTAGACCTGTTGGACAATTCTGATAATGATGTGCTCTCTAGCAGACCAGTAGCTTCACATTGCTTAATTACTTCATGCCTTCAGCTCTAGAAGCTAAATCTGACAGATGTGTGTGGGAAGGGGACACTTCATTACTTGATCACTATAACCTTTCTGTGTAGTAGTGATCAGATGCATTGCCAAGTGTATCCTTTCATAAGTCACTGCTTCTTCTGTAATTCTTTTCTGTTTTGCACTATAGTCAACTTAGACATTCATTCTTTAAAGTTGGTGTCTTTGTTCCTTAAATCCATCCTCATTCCCAGGGCAAACCAGACTGGCAAAACAGTGGCCCATTACCTGCTTTCCCAGAGACAATCACGTTTCCCAGAGCAATTTCAAACACAGGTACCTTTGCATCCAGTTGTCTAAATCGATGCACCATCCTGAAAGCAGGAGGAGAACAGGGAGGAAAGGGCTGAGTTCAGGGATTAGAGAAACCTTGGCTAACTACCACACTCCCCTGCAGTGCTCCATCCTCCCAAGG
>NW_020962804.1:0-2235 GCF_003031625.1 Empidonax traillii | reverse complement strand
CCTCAAAAACCCCATAAATGTTATAAAAGCTCTGCTTTCATAAACCCTCTCCACCTCATAAAAGTGCAGGCCTCATAAACCCCACACATGTCATAATAGTGCTGTCCTCAGAAAGCCCATAAACCTCATAAAGGGGCCATCCTAAAGTGTCTCTCCTCATAAACCCCATTCACCTCACAATGGGGCAGCAGCAGAAGGTCTCTGTGCTCATAGAACCCATCCACCCCATGATGGTGCAGCCTCATAAAGGCTCTGTCCTCATCACCCTCACACACCTCACAACAGTGCAGGCCTCATAAAGCCCCTGTCGTGATAAGGCCCATAAACCTCCTCATGGGGCTGTCATCATAAAAGAGATATTCTCATAAATGCCACAAACCTCATAAAGGCTCTGTCCTCATAAACATCATAAATGTCATAAAAGCACCGTCCTCATACACCCCACACACCTCATGATAGAGCTTTCATCATAAAAGATCTCTCTGCATAAAGCCCATGCAGGTCATAAAGGTGCTGTCCTCAGAAAGCCCAAACACCTCCTAAGAGGCTCTCCTCATAAAGGCCATGTCCTCATAAACCCCAAACACGCTGCTGCCTAAAAACCGGCAGAGGAAAAAGGACTCCAGGCCCAAATCTCGCCGTGAGCTTTGAGCGGCTGCAACTACAACTCCCGGCGTGCCCCGCGCGGCAAAGGGGGCGGGGCGGGGTCTCTGCCGGCGGGGCGCGCGCACAGCCCCGCGGTGGCTGCCGGGAAAGGGATGGCGGCGGCGGCAGAAGGATCTCTTCAGCCCTGTTGACACCTGGCTGGGGCTGTGGTGAGTCTGGGGATGCGCTCGGGGGCTGCGGGGAGCGCGGCTGTGGGCGGGAAGGCTGGAGGGCTCGGCAGAGTGGAGAGGAGGGGCTCGGGGGTTCCCGAGGAGGTTTTGTAGTCCACGCGGGATCTCGGGGTGTCGCGGAGGGGATTTGGTGCCCTGAGGGCGCTCAGAGGGGAGGGTGAAGGTGCCTGAAGGGGTTTAGGGGGTCCCTGAAAGGGCTGGGGGCCTTGGAACCCTCCCGGGGAGGGGAGGGGGGGCTGTTTAAACGCCATGGCTGCACTGCGCAGGCGCCGGCGGAGTCCGCAGGAGCGAACTTCAACTCCCATCAGGCTTTGCGCGGCGCCGCCATTGCCGCTCGTGCCACAGCGCCCCCTGTCGGCTTGGCGGACCGACCGCAGGGAAAGCGGGTCCGGATGCTCCCCCCGAACCCCAGAGACCCCCAAAACGCAGCACACAGAGACCCCACAGGGAGGGGGACTCAGGTGATCCCTAAAGCCTATCAGTGGGGCTCAGGGGGTCCCCCAGCCCTCAGGGGAGGGGTACTGGCGGTGCTGCCCAAAATCTTTGCAGGGAGATGAACCACATGTGGGTAAGGGGATCCCAGTGCCCCCAGTATAACCCAGTGACCTCCCAGTGGCTCTCAGTATGGTACAGTAACCCCCCCCAGTGACCCCCAGTGTTCCCCAGTAACCTCCCACTGCCCCCCAGTATGGCCCAATGATCCTCCAGTGAGCACCCAGTAACCCCCAGTATGGCCCTGTAACCTCCCAGTGTCCCCTCGTATGTCCTGGTAATCCCCCAGTAATCACCCAGTCCCTCCCAGTGCCCTCCCAGTATCGCTCAATACCCCCCAGTCCCTCCCAGTGCCCCCTCGTTCCCCCCAGTGTGTCCCAGTATGCCCCAGTAATCACCCAGTGCCCCCCAAAGCCCCCCAAGTGTCCCCAAAGTGTCCCCAGATGCCCTTGGCCTTTCTGTGAGCATGGGGGAACAGGGCCATTTTGGGGGTCAGAGGGTCCAGAGGGGCCTTCTGGGGGGAGATGGAGGGTTGGGGACATGAGGGATGGGGTTTGGGGACAGTGGGGAGGGGTTTGGGGACAGTGGAATGGGGAGTGTCAAGGGGGAAATTAGGGCCATGGGGAGGCCCTGGGGACACTGGAGACACCAGAGGGGTATGAAGAGAGGAATGACCCGGAGGTGAGCCCAGAGCTGTCCCTGAGGTGTCCCTGAGGAGAAGTGGAAGGCAGAGGTGGTGCTGAGGCAGGAGAGCCCCGTGCTGGGGAAGAGGCTGAGCTGGGAGTGGCCAGCAGGGAGAAGGTGCTGTGTCCATGGCCTGTGTGCCAGGTGAGCTGGGGCTTTGCTGCAGAGCTGCGGGCGCTGATTGGAGCGGCTGCAGCTGCTGAGCTGGTGGCACCCAGGAACA
>NW_020962803.1:8462-9696 GCF_003031625.1 Empidonax traillii | reverse complement strand
GGGCAGTCCTGAACACAGCAGCCCAGCACAGCCTCCACTCCCTGCTTCTCCTGCTGGCTGACAAGTGCCCTGGGGAGGTTGTGGCAGCGCTGCTGGAGATGGCTCCACCAGGAGACAGGTACTGGCCCCAACAGCACCCAGGGTGTGTGCCCTGTGGGCAGAGGGACCCTGAGGCTCTCTGGCTGCCGGACCCAAGGAATGCTGCAGGTCTCCCCTGAGCAGCAGGGCCCTCCATCCCCACTGGGGGGTCTTTCCAGCCCCACTGGGGGTCCTCAAGGCCCACAGCAGGCAGAGCTGGCCAAGCCAGCCCAGAGCCAGCACGCTACTGCCAGCCCCACGGGAGACACCCCCTCAGCCCTCTCCTGCTCCCCAAGTGCTGTCTTCCAAGTGCTGCAGGGTGGCCCAGACCACGCTGCCGTGGCCGAGGCAGCCCTGCTGACAGAGTGCTCTGCCTTGCAGCGAGGCCCTCAGACTGTGGGAGGTGATGTTCTCTGAGCCCCAGACTCTGGAGAAGGTTTTGAAGGAGCTGCACATCCAGCTCCAGGACGCGCAGAAAGGGCTCTTCCGCACCTCCCGTGAGAACACCTGCCCTGCTTACCTGGCTGTGAGTTGACAGAAATAGCCATGGTGCCCTTGTGCCTGGTGGGAAGCAGGAGCTGCACCTTGCAGGGAGCCTGCCAGCTCTGCTGGCCACTCACCGATGGGTTTCTTTCAGCTGCTGGCCTCCCAGGATGTGCCAGAGGAGGATTTTGCTCCCATGTCCCAGTGCTGGCGCTTTCTGACCTTTGGAGGCACACAGATGCTCTCCCTGGTGCTCAGGGCCCTCCTGACGCTGTCAGAGAGAGCCGAGATGGTGAGCAGGGCAGTGTCAGGGGGACCTGTGTCGGCAGCCGGGCTCTGGGGCTGTGGGTGAGGCAGTGGCCTGTGCTGGGCGTCAGGATGGGGGCTGACTGCTCCAGAAGCCTTCTCTGCCAGGGTGGGGCCTGGTGGCAGCCTGGCGAGCTGTCCAGGCTCGGAACTTCTCATCAAATGGAAACTGTCTTTACTACAGGCCACAAAAATGCAAATCCTCTTGCCAGACTTGGTGAACCTCCTGTGGCACGACAGTACACCTCTGGCAGTGAAGGCCCTGGGGGTCCTCCGAAATGTGCTGGGGCACCTGAAGAGGGAGGAGGCCAGTGCCATGGCTGTGCAGGTGGTGAAGGTGCTCCGGCCCCACTTTGATGCGGTAAGG
>NW_020962803.1:0-2244 GCF_003031625.1 Empidonax traillii | reverse complement strand
AGCCCTAGCGTCTTGTCGTGAGAGACCAAACGTTTTCTGAAGGGCTCGAGCAGATTGGTGAAAAAATGCATGTGACTCCGTCGCTTGTTGTATGGAGGAGTTTTGTAAAACTGGGGATGCCACCTGAGTATCTATGTAGGCATTGCCCTCGGACAATACCCCGGGCAAATTGAGGTGACTCCGAATATGTGTAATCCACCAAGGAAAACGCCTGAAATTAATTTCATTCCACATTTGGATAATTAAGGCCATGAGCACTTTCTTGGTAAAAGATCCCAATAAAGAACGCGAAAGGCGTGTAACTATTCCAACAACATGTTTAGAGTCACACACAATGTTAATGGAGATGTCACGGAATGATTGAAATACCATTAGAACTGCTCTTAATTCCAAAATCTGAACTGATCCTTCTAATTGTTCTATTTGAGAAACCCAATTGCCATTGCCATCTTTATAGGCATAGCCACACTTTTGAGTTTTACTGCTGGCATCGGTAAAGATTGTGAGTGCATTTGATATAGGTTTTTGTTGCTGTAATGGCATCTCCTCAAATACTAACGAAGTTTTGAACAATGGATGGTTAGGATAGTGATTATCTACCTGAATACCAAGGGTAGCCAAAGCAAAACACTCAGAGGTTTGAATCCACCAATCAACTAAAGTTAAACTTTTAACAGGCACAATGATTTTTTGTGGGTCATATCCCGCAAGAGTGCGCAGACGCTCTCTTGCTTTGAGAAGTAGTTGTCCTATCGCATCTGCTCTAGTAGTGACGGTGGCTTTCAAAGTACTGCTATGAAAAACCCATTCTAGTAAAATCATAGATCAATTGACAGGCAATTGCGCTATTATTGCTACGACCTCTGTGTTCTGATTGTACACGAGTATGGTAAATGGACAGTTCAGGATTCGTCTATCTATCCCTGAGTCCTGAATTTTTTGTGAGATTATCTCGAGGGCTGCTGTGGCTTCAGATGTGAGAGATCTAGGATCAGCAGGCGACGAACTACCTTTCAACAATGCGAATAAAGGAGCTAAATCTGTATTGGTAATTCCACAAAATGTTCTCAGCCACTGAATGTCACCTACTAGCTTTTGTACATCATTGACATTATGAATGTTTGGAACAATATTAGTTTTCTGTGGCTTGATTCTTGTTTCAGTGATACACAGGCCAAGATAATTCCAGGGCGCTAATTTTTGTACTTTTTCTGCTGCAACTACTAGGCTGAATACTTGCAGATTGTGAACAAGTTCCTTTTCCTTCTCAGGGGTCAGTGGTTGAGGACTGGCTACTAATAAGTCATCCATGTAATGATAGGTAATGAGCTCAGGATTATTTTTTCTCCATGGTTGCAAAGCTAAGTCTACGAACCATTGACAAATTGTTGGGGAATTTTTCATGCCCTGGGGCAATACAACCCATTCATACCGTTTTGCTGGAGCGGCACGGTTCACAGACGGTACTGTGAATGCAAATTTTTCACTATCCTCCTCGTGTAAGGGAATTGTGAAAAAACAGTCTTTCAAATCAATAATTAATAAGTTCCAATTTTGTGGCAACATAGCTGGAGAGGGCAAGCCAGGCTGAAGGGCACCCGTATCAACCATTCTATCATTTACTGCTCTCAAGTCATGTAATAATCTCCATTTTCCTGACTTCTTTTGGATTGTGAAAATAGGTGTGTTCCATGGGCTAACAGAAGGTTTAATGTGGCCTAAGTCTAACTGCTCCTGTACTAACTCCTGAACGTGCTGCAGCTTCTCTTGAGGTAAGGGCCATTGATCAACCCAAACGGGAGTTTCCGTTTTCCATTTTAATTTCAGTGTAGGGCGAGAGCTGCCGTCAATGGCCCCGATCAAAAATTTGTTGTCAGTTTGACACCCCACTGAGATAGCACGTCCCTACCCAGCAAGGATAATGATGTGTGCAGGACATAGGGTTTCACCCATGCTTGATGTCCTTCTTGATCCGTAAAAAGAACAAAATTTTTACTGTCCTGTGTTAGGCGACTTCCCCCAATGCCTGAAATGGTTGAACCCGTGCTATCTAGCTCCCATATGGAAGGCCAGACTGAAATGGGAAGAACGGTAACATCAGCACCAGTATCAAGCATCATAGGAACATTAGGGAGAATCACACCCTGTGGACCAGAAATTTTGACATTGCACCTAGGACGCTCCGCACTGATAAGTTGACAGAAGGCAATATTAGGGACACCTGTAGAACCAAAACCACCCGCC
>NW_020962802.1:8529-9969 GCF_003031625.1 Empidonax traillii | reverse complement strand
GGGCTGGCTTTGCAGCCCCTCCTCCGGGGGCATCTCCGGGCCTTTTCCTCCCCACTGCCTTCCTGCGCCGGGGAGCCCTTCAAAACGGCCTCTCCCACCAGGCTCTGCCGGGGGGATTTGTCCTCCGTGCTCTCCGTCCTCAGCTCGGGGCCTGGGGCAGGAAGGAAGAAGGACAGGCAGGGGATTTGCCTCCGGCCCAAAGGGAAGGCCAAGCACATCCCCCCCAAATGTGGCCCCCACAGGCACCACAAGACAGGGCCAAAGGGGCACTGACTTCCTCCTCACCTGCCTGGGGGGCCCGCGGTTTTTTCGTCTTCCTTGACGCCTCCTCCTCCATCTGCCCAAGCTTTGGGAAGGACAAATCCTGCTGGGGGGAAACAAGGGCTGAGTGCGTTGCCTTGGGGGTTCCTCCTGCCCAAGCCCATCTCTAGAACTCCCCGGGCATCCTGGGACCATAAAAATCTCCAAAACACCAAGATTTAGTCCAAAAAAACCCAGTCAGGAGCTCCTCCTCTCTGGTCTCTCCACGTTGGGATTCTGCAGGTCCCCCGTTTGGGCTGCTGGGAGTCCCGTGTGTATTTGGGGTCTCCCCTCTGCGGGGTCCCTGCCCTCCCTCTCCAGGCTGCTGGGGGTCCCAGGAATCCAAGGCTCCCCCATCTCCCAACTTCAGGGTTCTGGGGGACATCCCTCTCCAGCACCCCCGTTTTTCAGGGTTCAGGCATCTCTGCCCTCTCCCCACCTTCCTGCTGATGGAAATCAGCACTTTGGAGCCTCATACGATTGTTTCCTCATACTCTTCCCTATTATTTTTGGGATTCCCCTGCACCCCTTTTTTACCTTTCAAAGGGACCCCCTGCCAGGCCATTCCCTCTTTTCGAGCCTCCAGATCCCCCTTTCTTTGATTCCAGGACCCCCCTGCCTCCCCTTTCCCAGTTATTCCATCTCTCCCAGCCCTTGGATCCCCCTTTTCCTTTGTCCCCATTCCCAGCCATCCCAGGTCATCTCACCCCCAGCCCCCCTTTCCTTCCCCCCAGCACCCCCTGCAGCCCCTTCCCAGCTCTCTCAGCTCTCCCAGTTCCCCCTTTCCTTCACCTTGGGACCACCCCAGCCCCCAAATCTCCAGGTCTCCCTAGTTCCCCACTCCCAGTGCTTCCTGCAGGAGGGTCCTGGGGGGTCCCAGGGACTCCCTGAACCCCCAATTCCTGTGCACTGAGACCCCTCCCCCCTGCAGCCCCTTATGTGGGACCAGGACCCCCTGCACTCCCTTTCTCAGCCATCCCACCTCTCCCAGATCCCACACTCCCTTTGCCTTGACCCTGGCACCCCCTGGACCCCCAGTCCTGCCTCTCCCAGTCCCCAACCCCCCCTTTCCTCAACACCCAGGACCCCCTGAACCCCCTGCTGGGACATCCCGGCTCTCCCCACCCAATGAACCACCTT
>NW_020962802.1:0-2246 GCF_003031625.1 Empidonax traillii | reverse complement strand
TGTCCTCAACTACTGAGAGAAGATTGAAGAAGCTGCTCAAGAAGTCAGAAGCCAAACTGCCAGTCCCTTGAAGCATTGCTGGGCCCCACTGAGGGCAGGCACTGACAAAGCCTCCCCAGGGACTCCTGAGAGCAGATCCTTGCAGGCCAGGAGTGCAGGCAGACAAAGGCTCTGGGCAGTGTCCCAATGGTCCCCCCCGATTCCATGAGACAACATTCCTAATTTACTGTCCAGACTAGAGGGAAATCCCAGGAAGGGCCATGGTTTGTCAGGACTTGCTTTATCTGAGTGAGCCCCGGGGGGCTTTTGGTGCTGAGTCCTTGAACCTCAGGGACTGAGGGGAGATTGTACAAACCTGTCCATAAGGGAAAGTCAGAAGGAAAACTCAAAGTATCTGGAAACATTAATGGGTCCCCCTGAGGGCCATTTCCAAAACAGGCTCCTCATGGACTCAGTGGAGACGACAATTTGAGGCAATGATTGAAGAAATCTCTCAAAGACTCACTTTCAAAAGGAAGAGTTCCTTCAAAACCCTTGAATGAGGGAATGGCCTGGAGTTGTGTCAGGGCAGGGTTAGGATGGATCTTGGAAAAAGGTTCTTCCCCCAGAGGGTGGTTGGCACTGAACAGGCTCCCCAGGGCAGTGGGCACAGCACCAAGGCTGACAGAGCTCAAGGAGTGTTTGGATGATCCTCTCAGGCTCATGGTGTGAGCCTTGGGGATGGTCCTGTGCAGGGCAGTTCCCGACAAGGCTCTCAAGGGACCCATTAGAGCAGATAATTGGAGGCCAGGACTGAACAAACCTCTCAAAGACTCAGTGTCAAAAAGAAGTGTCTAAACAAATTTACCTTGAGTGCCTTCAAACATTTCTGACCTACAGTGACTGTCACAACTGACTGAGAATCCCAAGGGACTCATTAAAGCAGATAATTGTAAGCCATTACTGAACAAACCTCTCAAAAAATTACTTTCAAAAGAAAAAGTTCCTTCAAATCCCTTGAGTACCTTGAAGCATTAATGAGCCCCACTGAGTGTCACTGCTGACAAAGTCTCTCCAGGGACTAATTAAAGCAGAGAATTGGAATCAATTATTGCACAAACCTCTTCAAAACTCAGAGTCAAAGGAAAAGGCAAAGTACCTTAACAATCCTGTAGTACTTTGAAGCTTTAACAAGCCCCACTGAGGGCCATTCCTGACAAAGGCTCTCAAGGGACTCCTTAGAGCAGATAATTGGAGGCCAGGACTGAACGAACAAACCTCTCAAAGACTCAGTGTCAAAAAAAGTGTCTTAACAAATTTACCTTGAGTGCCTTGAAACATCACTGAGCCCCACTGAGTGTCACAACTGATTGAGAATCCCGAGGGACTCATTAGAGCAGATAATTGGAGTCCATGACTGAACAAACCTCTCAAAGACTCACTTTCAAAAGGAAAAATTCCTTCAAAACTCTTGAGTATCTTGGAGCATTAATGAGCCCCAATGGGTGTCACTACTGACAAAGTCTCTCTAGGGACTAATTAAAGTAGATAATTTAAGAACATGATTGCACAAACCTCTTGAAAACTCAGAAACAAAAGAAAAGGCAAAGTGCCTTAACAAACCTGTGGTACCTTGAAGCTTTAACAAGCCCCACTGAGGGTCATTCCTGACAAAGGCTCTCAAGGGACTCCTTAGAGCAGATAATTGAAGGCCAGGACTGAACAAACCCCTCAAAGACTCAGTGTCAAAAAGAAGTGTCTTAAAAAACCTTGAGTGCCTTAAAACATTATAGAGCTCAGTGTGTGTCACAACTGACATTCTCTCCAGGGACTAATTAAAGCAGATAATTGGAAGCCATTACTGAACAAACCTCTCACAGATTCAGTGTCAAAAAAAGTACCTTCATAAACCCTGAGTGCCTTGAAGCATTAATGACCCACTGAGGGTTGTCACTGTCTGGGGCTCTCAAGGGACTTGTTACAGCAGATAATTGGAGGCCATGGCTGCACAAACCTCTCAGAGATGCAGAACCAAAAGCAACCCCCCAATTGCTCTGAAAATCCTGCAGCCCTTGAAGCCTTAAGGAGCCCCCCGAGGGCCCCTCCTGCCAAAGCCTCCCCAGGGACTCTGCAGCAGCTCCTTGGAGGCCCTGAGTGCAGGGAGCCAAAGGCTCTGGGCAGCAGCTCAGCTGCTGAGAAAAGCCTGGCTGGGCTTGGGGAAGTTTCCTTCCTTTTCAGGCTTCCTCCAGCTTTGGGAAACGCTGCCT
>NW_020962801.1:15393-17643 GCF_003031625.1 Empidonax traillii | reverse complement strand
TAGACGATGATAAAACAGCAAAAAAGCTAGGGAAAGTGTGGAAATCAGTCTATCAGTCTCTTACGCAGCAAATTTTAGAAAAGAAAGCAGAAAAAGAGGCAATTGAAATCAGTAAAAATAATGCAGGAGTGATGCAGGAGGGAGAAGTGCTAGCACCCAGTACTAACACAGTTATACTGCCTTCAGGCAGTGGAGGAGCAGCATCTCTCTCGCCCTCAGCGCCGCCTGCGCTGCCTTCAGGCAGTGGAACGGCAGCTCTCTCGCCCTCAGCGCCGCTTGCGCTGTCAGCACCCGTGGGTGGCTCTGTGCCAGACTCTGTATTATCCAGTGCTGCTGAGACTGCGCCAGCCAGCCCCCCACAGCAGCACTCTGTTTCGCGGTCGGCAACATCGGTACCTGTCCCTGGGGCACACGGTGACCTATGGGGGGAGATGGCCAGACAAAGTAGAGAAGCGTGGGCAACTTTGGCGCGGCATGGCTTAGAAAACGGAGATACAGAGGTTTTAGAGGTCACCACGGAGTTAGCTTGTCCTGTAACTTATACGCCGGTGGTAGATCAAAACGGACAAGTACAAGGGCAAGTGGGCAATTATTCTCCTCTTGACTGGAAATTGCTAGCACAGCTCCGACAGACTGTTAGCCAGTACGGACCTACGAGCGAGCCAGTAAAGCAGATGTTGGATTATATGTTTAATGCTATGCTGCTCTTACCAAATGATTTGCGAGGCATAGCAAAACTAATTTACACCCCGCATCAGCAGTTACTGTTTAATGCACACTGGCAAGCTTATGTAAATGAGTCAGTCGCCACCCAGAGAGGCCCGGGTGATCCGTTGCACGGTGTAACAGTGGAGGAGTTAATGGGAATAGGTTTATACATACAGACGGAAGCCCAAGTCACAATAGGACCAGATAAGGTTAAGGAAGCAATGCGGTTAGTGAGATTGGCTATGAGAAGAATCAAAGATGGAACAGGGACTCCTATGTACATGAGTATAAAACAAGGCAGAGACGAATCTTTTGGGAGTTTTGTTGACAATGTAGCAACAGCTATTGAAAAAGCAGGAGTTGCAGATTACATGAAGGGAGCGTTGCTCAAGCAATGCGTACTGCAGAATAGCAACGAGTCAACCAAGCAAATAATCTTTACCCTGGGAGCAAATTGGACGATTGAAGAAGCCCTCGAGAGGCTCTCTTCACAGCCGGTTGGTCAGCAGGCATTCCTAGTAAAAGCAATTCAGGACCTAGGTTTAGGGTTACAGAAACAAGCTGAGAGTGTGCAATCTCAAGTTCTAGCAGCGCTTGCACCCCTCCAGGCTACGGCTACGGCTAATAAAACAAGCCAGGCTACTGCTCAAGGAAAATCCGCCAAGTGCTATCGCTGCGGACGACACGGTCATGTACGCCGCACTTGTAGAGCCACAGGAATCTGGTGTCAGAACTGTCGATCCAATACACATAACACCATAGCTTGTCTGCGGCCGGGAAACGCCCAGCAGAGCGCGAGTCGCAGCCGCGCCCCGACAGAAGTAGCTGCTGCTTCAATGATGCCCCCTCCTGTCTACAACCCGCCACAGCAGGCAGCCTGGGACTCGACTTGGCAGCAGCAGTAGATGTGACAATTGCTACTACTCGTCCAGTAAAAATACCAAAAGGAATCAAAGGTCCCCTCAAAATAGCCACGAAGTCCTATGGAGCATTATTATTAGGAAGATCCTCGACATCTTTACTAGGACTTTTTGTCTTACCAGGAGTCATTGATGCAGATTATACGGGAGAAATTCAAATTATGGCACACACCCCATTTCCACCCATGATAGTAAATAAGGGACAACGAATTGCTCAGCTGATTCCTTTGCCTCAGTTGATCAAAGATATCACCCCAATGGTTGCAAAAGAACGAGGAGACCATGGTTTTGGATCCACAGGAGCTGCAATGCTGTCACTGGATCTCGCATCCCGCCCCAAGAAAGAAGTTAAACTTGAATGGAGAAAAGGCCACATCATTCTTCAGAGTCTCCTCGACACAGGAGCAGATACCAGCATAGTGTCTCCAGACTGCTGGCCCCCAGACTGGCCAGCCCGTCAAACCATGGACACTGTTGCAGGTGTTGGTGGATTCACTTTGGCAAAGAAATCACCCCCACTGATCATTTATATCGAAAATCAGCAAGCTAATGCAACTGTTTCCATCGTTCCATTACCCAGTGGTGTCCAATGTCTAATTGGCCGAGATGTGTTAGCACAATT
>NW_020962801.1:7714-9504 GCF_003031625.1 Empidonax traillii | reverse complement strand
AATACCTAAATGCTTTAGATGCCAATAGACTTATAGCAAACTAAATATAATATAGCCAATCAGCAGCTTAAGTTTTGTAATATGCATGAGCTAATTATGTAACCACATATAAGCCTTCTGATTATTGCCAATAAACGAGTTCTCGATGAACCAATCTGATAAGGTGGTCGAGTTCTTCCTTTTCCGACAGCCAAGGACTGATATTGCAGATAGAAGGTGTTTTTTGACATCTTGGGCCTTCTCTCCTGCATGTGCTGCTGCTGCAATGGCACCAGAACATGTGTCAATGGACACATGGATGTGATTTAATTTTCCAAATGGTGAATAATGCGTTATGTCCAACTGCAGATGTCCAGTGGGTTAATTCCATGAGGGTTTATTCCCTCAGATGGTAGAGGAGTGAGTCTCTGGCAGTCAGGGCACACAGAAAAAATTGCTCTGGCTTGAGATAGTGTAAGGTGGAATGTTTTTTGAGGGATTTTGCATTTTGGTGAAAAAATCTGTGGGGCAGCTTTCTTTTTTGAAATTGTTTGGAATTACTTCAGTTTGGGTAAGGTGCCCTGTATCAGCTATTTGATCTGCCACATGATTTCCTGCTGGGATGGGCCCTGGGAGAGAAGTGTGAGAACGAATGTGGATTTTGTGTAATTTGTGTTTACGATGACTAATTTCATACAGTAATGATTTGAACATATAAGCTAACTGTAATTAGGAGTTATCTTTAATGTATGAATTCTCAATTCATCAGACTGCTCCAATAACAGAGGCTGAATGGGAAACAATGTTTAAAGGCTCTGGAAATAGTGTAAATGCAGGTATGACTGCAGAGAGCTCTGCTTTCTGAGAGGAACCTCTTACCTTGTGCGTGTCATATTCCCATTTTCCTCCACTGAGTCAGGTGACTGCTGCGTTAGACGTTCTGCCAGAACCATCTGTGAGCACAGTTCTAGCACTTGTTAGTGGAACAGGAGAATAGTTGTTTGTGAGCTCTGGCTGAGTAAGGGCCAGCAGCTGCGTAAAAGGAATACACAGAAGGTGAACTGAAAATTGACCCCTGCAATCAGCAATGGCTAACTGAAAATCAGAGCTCTGAATCTGCAATTGAGTTAGTTGAACAGTAGACAGAGGAACATAAATAATATCTGGATCTCTCCCCAGGACTTCCCAAAGCTGCAATCTGCTTTTGTGGCAGACTTTGGAGAGCTTCTCAGGATATGCAGTAATAGGTTTGGAAAACTGTAAGCTTAAAAAAAACCATTCCCATAACAGAAATCTTTGCCTTTTACATCTAATTATCCTATTAGAGCATAAGGTTGTTTGATACCTTTAAAAATTACTAAAACAACAGGTAACCCCCACACTTTTCTTTTTCTCTGACAGGAACTCAGTCTTTGATTTATTTCCTTTAATACTGCCAGGGTTGCCAGTGTTAAGCGTTGAGGGCAGGTTGTCTACCTCCCCTTTCAGGAGTTGAAAGAGCAGTTTCAGGGGGTCTGTTGTTACACCTAACAGAGGCCTAACCCAACTGATTAAGCCCAGTAGCGACTTCAAATCATTTAAGGTGTGGATGTCAGTGGGTAAAGTAACAGTCTGGGGCTAAGTAGTGGTGTTCTTCATTTGAAATCCAAGGTATTTCCATGGAACTGTCACTTGTTCTTTCCCCGGTGCAATTTCAGACCATGTGTCAATAGTGCAGTTTTCACAGACAAATGCACTTGCAGGAGTTGTCCCTCGGATTGCGCTGCCAGCAAGAGATCGTCCCTAGAGTGAGATACGATGGTATCGGGACA
>NW_020962801.1:0-1231 GCF_003031625.1 Empidonax traillii | reverse complement strand
GGTGGGTGTGTAGGGAGCAATCACTGCTGCCTCCCTTCTGAATCCCCCTCAGCACCTGGACAAGCCTGGATTTGGTTTGGTTTCCATGAGGCCCTGCAGTGTCAAAGTGGCCCCTTGATTCCAGGAGGCTGCTCAGTGTCCCCGGGATCCTTTGGCTCCAGAATGCCCTGGAGTGTCACAGTGGTCCCTGGAGTCCATGTGGTGGCCTCAGTGTCACAGTCACCCCTTGATTCCGTGGGGTTCCCCAGTGTCCCAAGGTCCATTTGGCTCCAAAAATGCCCTGTAGTGTCACAGTGGCCCCTTCCTTTCATGAGGTTCCACTGTGTCCCAGGGTTTCTTTGTTTCCTGGAGCTCCAAGGGCTCCCTGGTTCCATGAGGTACCAAAAGGTTTCAGAGTTCCTTTTATTCCACAATGCCCCCCATGTGAAATGGTGCCGTGGTTCTGTAAGATTTCACAGTGTCCCTGTGTTCCTTTCTTTCCATGAGGCCCTGCAGTGCCACAATGGCCCTTTTGATTCCAGGAGGCCGCACAGGGTCATCACAAAGCTGAGCCCAACCAGATGAAAGTTTTGGGGGAGATCAGGAGGAACTGGGACAAAAAAAATTGGATATTTGGGGAAGGAAAAAGGGGATCGGCCAAAAGAGAGGAAATATTTTGAAGAGGTAAAAGCAGGTTCAGGGAATGCTGAAGGTGCTGAAGCACAGATTATGCAAACAATCCGGGTAACCTTTACACTGTTTCTAAGCTCAAGCCGCAAAGCCCCCCAGAAGGGCTGCTCCTCACATTGGAAGTAATCTACTGCCCTTATCCCAACCTCAACCTGACCTCAAAGGCAAAGCCCAAATCCAGAACTCCAGACTTGTTTGTCCTCTAATGCCCACTCCAATCCCAAACCTGCGCTGTTAATATGAAAAGCCTTTAATCCTGACCCAGCCCAAAAAGCTCTTCCCCTCATCATGACCCAGACCCTGCCAGCAGAACAACAAACCTGCCAAAGTTCTGCCCAATCCCCAGCCTGAGCTCTAAAGCCAAAGGCCTGAGCATGAAGCACCCCCAGAGCCCTTGGGAGCAGGGCAAGGACCTGCAGGGCCCAGAGCAGGCCCAGGGGGTTGGCAGAGCAATGGGAGGTGACCTGGATCTGCTCAGCTCTGCAGGGACCCCCAGCAGAAGGGCCTGGGCTCTGTCAGGGATGTCCTGGGGCACAGGGGCTCAGCAGCAAAGCCAAGAAGG
>NW_020962800.1:8278-10046 GCF_003031625.1 Empidonax traillii | reverse complement strand
CTTGCTTTCGGACCTTTGTCTTCCAGCCCTGGAAGACATGACAGATGAGAGCCCTGCCATCTGCAGCCTGGCCCTTCAAACCTGCGACATCCTCAGAGGCCTCCAGAGAGCTCCATCCTCCAGATTCTGGCAGCTCTGAGACTGGCTCTGCAGGCTGTGCAAGTGCCAGCCTTGCCTGCGGGGCAGTCTCTGGCTGTGCTTGCTGGAGCTCTGGGGACAAGTGAGCCAGGAAGCTTCATCTGCTGGCACCAGCTGAGCGTGCAGGGAAGATCCCTTCTCTGCAAGCACTTCCTTGGACACCACCTGAGAATATTAAATTCTGTCTTCACATCCAGAGGCCCAGAAGGTTTTATGGTACCCAGTGTCCCCAGGGCACTGGGCAAGAGGGAAAGGGGTCCTTGCACTCAGCAACTCTCTCCCCCGCCACACACAGTTGCTCGAAATTATCAGAAGGTTTATGCAGACAAAAGAGATCTGACTGGGGAGAAGAAGGTTAGGATTTCTTCCTAGGAAGAGAAAAACTAAAGAACTCTAGATACAACAATTCCAACTAGGCCAAAGTGCTCTGTATTTCCAGAAAGAGCGCTCTTCCCTTGTCTCAGTTGTAGTGGTTTTGAATCTAGGCCTTCCTTGGTGATCAGATTGTAACCAAGGAACCAAGGTCATGTTCCCAGTATTCCATACAATTTTACGTAAGCAAGAGTATAATTAAGGAGGGAGAGGAAGCTCTCGCTCTCTTTCTTCCGGCGGACCCAAGGTGGAGGTAACTCTACTATCGCTCTTCCCGGGTGAGGGAGTGAGACCTGGCGTGTCTGGTTGGCCTTGAGAGGCGGACAGTGCTGGTAGCTGTGTGGTGTGGCTCGCTTCCTCTCGAGAGAAGTATTTGTCCCTTTTGTATCCCTTTTTGTCCCTTTTTCCCTTTTCCCTTTCCCTTCCCTTTTCCCTTTTAGGGAGTTCCCTTTGGTTGGTAGTGTGTATATAGTTTTTTATATATATATATATAAATCTTCCATTTGAAATTTTTTCAGTTTCGGTTCTTTTGTGGTTTTCTTTTTGGGTCGGCTGGGAGAAAATGAAAGGGAGGGGGAAGGTTTTGTCCCCGGGGTCCAGGCACTTGGTTGGGAGCCAAGTCCAACCTGGGACATTTTTTGGAGGTTCCACTGAGATTACCAGTAGGTTGTTTTGGTAACAATTTCTGGGCAGGTGGCCAAGTTCTGCCAAACATTGCCTTTGTTTGTGAAAAGTGCTGGGATTGCAGCCAAGAGGGATTTGTTTATATAAACATACCTCTTGTTTAAGAACAGTGAGGACAACGTATAAACAATGGCCACTTTCCTAATTTTCAATGTGCTTTTAGCAGCTTTTGCACCTGTTTTAGGCTACTATATGTGGGACAATCCAAATCCAACAGTGTTCAATTGGCAAGACATTTGGGAAAGGTATTCTTCCTATCTTGACTTTAAAGGTTGGATACTAGAAATTCCCAGACTGACTGTTGCCTCTAATAATTATGTAAATTGTGTGGCAACAATTTTGGTCATGATGAATGTGATGAACATACTCTTTAAAACTGGAAGGGTTGTGTTACGCTGGTTTCCTTGTTTTAGGAAAGGCCGTACTTCAAAGGGATTACCTGGAGCTTTGGAAAGGGGCTTGAAAAGGGCAGTTCCTGGTTGGCAAGGAGCATGGGAAGAGTTTGGTAAATGGATAGGGCGCTTGGCACCTCCCATTACTTGGGACTTCACGCCAGCACAGGCCTTTGATCCTA
>NW_020962800.1:0-2252 GCF_003031625.1 Empidonax traillii | reverse complement strand
AGAACTGGGATAAGCACCTAGCCAAGGCCACCTGGTTGGTAACTACTAGAGGCTCTGTCAACCGAGCTGGCCCTGCCCAAGCAGAATCCCTGCACACTGTAGATGGAGACAAAGTTCCAGTGATTCACCTGAGAGGTATGTTGGGTAAAGCCGTTTGGGTTGCCCCTACCTCGGGCCAAGACAAACCCATTCGTGGAGTTGTCTTCGCTCAAGGGCCAGGGTACATATGGTGGGTGATGAGGAAGGATGGAAAGATACATTGTGCGCCTCAAGGAAATTTATCTTTGGGAAAAAACTAACTTTGTGCTTCAAGTTGTTTTACAGGAGACCAGTCGCCAAGTGAGAGAGACCTGACCAGGGCTGATACCAGTATCTGACGATGAAACAATAAACCAGTCCTAAACCTGAGCTGTGATAGTAACCGAAGTGCCAAGGATCCGAACCGAGCTACTGTTGATGCTGAAGTCAATCTTCTACCACAAAACAACTACTTCAAAGGACTATATATATATATATATGTATATATGAGCGGGATATAAGCAAATACGTAAAATATAAATGTTACGTAAAATAGTATGGAATAAGGGGTGGAGAATGTAGTGGTTTTGAATCTAGGCCCACTCTTCTTGCCTGGATTGAGGAAGGGGGTGGACTGGTCCCTTTGAAAAACCACAGGCAGAAGCAGAAGGGGGCCACTCTTTTCCCTGACTGCCAGGAGAGGGAGCCCCTGCCAACCATCCCCACAGGTGGGAGGTGCTCCACAAATCCCAGTGTGGTGGTTTTAATCTAGACCTTCCCTGGTTACCAGTTTGTAACCAAGGAAGGGGCAGTGTTCCCAGTATTCCAACGATTTTTACATAAATCGTGGTACAAATAAGAAGGGAGGAGAGGCCTTTGCTCTCTTCTCTTCCGGCCAAGTTCGGGAACAGTGGGTCCCTGCATTGATCTCGCTTATCTAAGGCTGAGACCTGCAGCATCCACTGACCTGCCACGTGGAGGCTTGGGGAGTGCTGGCCGTGTGTGTGTCAATCCTGTTTTTTTCTAAGGGATGTGGTGAGATTTGTTTTACTAGTTATTTTACTAATTCTCGGGTTTGATTGCGTAGATCTGCTCGGTGTCCTTTTTTTGTTCCCTTTTGTTCCTTTTCCCTTTTCCCTATCCCTTCAGGGGGTGTTTGGATTCAATTTTGCTGTGTACATAGCATCTTAACTGTAATATACATAAAATATATTTTTTCTATAACTAGCTTGGTTTTCGGGTTCTTCAATTGGCATAGTTTTTTTTTCCTTTGCTCTGGGGAAGTAGGAAGGGGGAGGAGAGGGGCTGCTACTGGGAGTTAGGGCATTTGGCAGGGAGCCAAGTCCGAACCATCACACCCAGCCACAATTGCAGCCACCTCAAATCCCAAACCAGTGCCAGCCGCTAAAGCCAGGCCATGGA
The DNA here is from genome assembly GCF_003031625.1 of Empidonax traillii. NCBI lineage: Eukaryota > Metazoa > Chordata > Aves > Passeriformes > Tyrannidae > Empidonax > Empidonax traillii. The sequence goes on along the minus strand of NW_020962800.1, from coordinate 812 downwards.
AGCAGCCTCTCAGCAGCAAAACTCCCTCGGGATGAAGTAGCTTTCCAGGTTTTGCATTGCCCCTCTTTCTCTCTTTTTGAACTGCCTGGGGAGGGTTTGCCACTTGACGTCGTGGTTCTCCTGCACCACATGGGGAAGCCAAGGTAGATGTTCTCAAGAGAGAGCAGTTCCTCTTTGGTTTGGGGTGGATTCCACTCTTGGTGGGTCAACCATTTCCTCTGCCTTTTTGTGTTCTACTGGGAGGCTTTTTCCTTTTCTCAGGAAAACTGGGACTCCCACTTCTGTGCTGGGGAAGGCGGCGGGTCCACTGACCCCCTGATGAAGGAGACAGAGGAGGTGGAGGAGGAGGATTTGGACTTGGACATTTTGAAGCCGTTTCCCGGAGGAATTGACAGGAAGCATGAAAGACTTGAAAGGGTGCCAGAACTGGCCAGTGAGAGAAGGATGTAAACAAGGAGGGACTATCCAATTATGTGGGAAGACTAGGAACAAACTACAGACAGGGGTTTTAGAAAAGAAAGGCATGGAAGGTTCTGTTGGCAGTGTGTGTGTGACAAGGAAATTCTTGGGCAGTGCGAAGCAAGGAAGCTGACTGTGGGATCCTCATCATGTCCGGTGCCTGGGTTATATTGGGTGGCCATCCTAACCGCTGCTCCACTTCTGGGCTCTCCTGGTGTTTCTGCTACTGCCTTGGTAGCATCTGCAGGGTTTTGTCCCTGCACTCCCCCATGTGCAGAAGGTTAACGGGCGGGGTTGGGGGTGGCCCCAGGACGTGTGGCAGTGTGTCATAGGGTCCTTTGTGACCTGGTGGC
>NW_020962799.1:7685-9414 GCF_003031625.1 Empidonax traillii | reverse complement strand
ACTGTAACAATCCTAGGGGTAAAAGCAGGAGAATGGTGAGGAGGGTGGTGGATGTGCTGCAGTGACCTTGCAGCTGGGAATGCCAAGGCCTGGAGAAAAACAGCTCAGAGAGCATGAAGAGCACAGGGAGGTCCCAGCCTGTGGGAGGATATTACCAAATGTTGTAGGACTGTTCTGAAATCCTTGAGCTGCATTTTCCATCCTGTAGCTGGATTTTCCCATTCAGAGGTAAAGATCAGTTGACTCTCTTCAGTCACAGGTATGCAAAAGAAAGCATCTTCCCAATCCAGCACTGTAAAGCACTTATTAGTCTCTGGCATTGAAGGGAAAGGGATTTGGGACTATTGGATGAACATCAGCAGTGTGGGCATGAACTTCCCATAAATCTTGCACTAGTTTAACTCTCATAATTTAGACTTTTCCACTGTGAAGTTTGGAGTATTAAATTCTGATTGGCATTTCCTTAATTACCTGAATTCTAAGAAAGAATCTCTGAATGGTTCCAATCCTCATTGGGCCTCTAGTTTTAAAGGTCTTGCTTTTTCTTACCAATTGGACTCTTGGCTTCAGTTCAGTTTTTACTGCACTCCTAGTTCTTGCCCATCCAGGAATTCCTGATGCCCAAAGCATTGGCATAACTGCATCTAAAACTTCACTGGGAATTCCCTTTTCTGCAGGTTTTTCCTTGGTGAGCTGGCAGATCTGCACTTGCCATGCGTTTTCTGGTGGAAGATCCAACTGGAAAGAGTCCTCTGTGAAAGAAGAAGTCAACTGTGCATTTAATTTGCAGAGTAAATCCCATCTGAGCAATGGCAAAGGACACTCTGGACACTCAGAGAAAATGATGAGTTAGTTTTGTGTTTCCAGTTGTGAGTTCCATCAGTTGTAAAAGCTGTCTGAGGGATTTCCTCCCTGTCGAACCAACAAAACATTTATGTTCCCCTTTCATTAGGGTTCCTTTGTAAACAGCACCTGGTGTTTGTCTTTTAGTTAACTGTGGGAAGAAAATAGTGAATGTCTGAGCAATTTATATTGTGTGTAGTGCTTTTATGGACTTTTATAAACTTTTGCATGTTTTTATAAGTATTATAAGTTATAAGTCCCAAGATGGCTGCGGGTGTTTTCTCAGGAACAAAGAAAAACGTGGTCTAAGAAGAAGGTGGAGTCCGTTAAAGTAAACTATTACTTGGTTATCTATTAATGTCCAATTATAAAGGAATTTGTAATGAATGTTTTCAACTAGATGGTAGCCGGTGTCCAATTGTATGCTTCTTGTCACGGGACCTTGTGTAGAGATGTTATAAAAACCCTGGACCATCGCAATAAAGCGGACATATTTGTGATCTTATAGATCTGTGTGTATGTTCCGGTGCCTCTCCGTCAAAAAGTGGCGCCCGAACAGGGACCGCTGCCCTCCTGGAACCTGGCCAGGAAGGTCTTAAAAGCAAATTTTGCTGCCTCTCTGCAATTTTAGGCTAGAGAGGTGTTAAAAGTGGCTTGTGGAATCGGGACTTCGAATTCGCTGTTCGATCAGGACGTGGAAGCGAGCTGGACGAAGGAGAGAGAAGCTGGCTGGAATTCCAGTGACGTTACCCCAGCGTCTGGAATTGGAAAATCCGCGGTAAGCAGTGATTTGGAAGTCGTGCCCTGGGCCAGGCACGCAGCCAGAAAGGGGAAACAGAATGGGGAACGCCCTCTCGAAAGAGGAGGAGGCGGTGGAAAAGTTTCT
>NW_020962799.1:0-2270 GCF_003031625.1 Empidonax traillii | reverse complement strand
GCAGAATCGGACTGTGTGTCGGGTCCACTCCCACCAAGGTTCCATCAGACGAGCTGGAAGCCAGCAGGGTCCTGTGGGAGACAGAACACGAGCAGAGCCCTTCCCCACGCTGGCCACTCGACGGGACCTTGTCATTAGGTATCTTCCTGTGGGGTTTTGTACAATGCTTATTGATCTAAATGCAAAGAATTAAGGGTAAATACAGCTTTATCTACTTGGGGTGTCATATCCCCCTTTTTTGTTTTAAGACATTAAGAGCACACATTTTTGCACCTGGGAGAGGCTCAGGTGATAATATTACATTTAAGGTTTTAGGGTTTTTTTCTTTCTCTTTTCTCTCTTTTTTTTCCTTTTTTTCCTGGTTTTTTTTTCCTCTTTTTTCATTCTTTTTCCCCCTCTTTTTTCTGTTTACTTTTTTCCTTATTTTTGTGTTTCTTACATTGTTTTCTATCACTTGTATTTTCAAGGAAGATTTAAAGCCAAAACAATCTCCATGTACGTATTTTAAGAGCACAAACAATCTGGCATTATTCTGGGTTTGTGAGGGTTTCCCAAAACCACAAACACTGAGACACAAAAGGGTATAAGCAAAGCAGCTTTATCCTATTACCTGTGACAGCCATTCATACGAATCGACCCCTGAACGTCTGGAAAGCCGCTGAGCAGGAGAAGAAGATGGAGCGCGGTGGGAGGGGCAGGCAGGCCGTGCTGCACCTTCAGGGAGTCCCCTGGATCAAAGCAGTGTGCAGCTCATCCTCCTCCCCCACCCAACCCATCACCTCTGACATCCCCCTGGCAGGAGCGGCATTTTCCAGCTGCCCCATCGGCTCAGGCGTGGCCAGCACGTGAACCGAGGCCACAACGGCTTCTGGTGCCAACTCCGTGCCACGAACGGCTCTTGTTTCTTTTCCAAAAGTGAAGCTCCCAACAGTGGAACTACACGATATTCTCCCTTAGCACATCGAGGAGCACAAGCACGGGCCGTGGCAGGGTCTCAGGCACGACTCAGCTCCCTGACGCAGGCATAGAATCAATCCATCACTCTGAGGTTTGAACATTTTTTTTCCTCCTTCATCAATTTTAGTATTATTCTCAACATTTTTCTTTAAATCTCTAGTATGGCATGTGTGTGAGCACATCTAATGGTGCACATGTACCCAGGACTTGGTGGTTGTTGTTCTAAAGCACAAAACACACCGTAGAAATAACAAAGTTACAGGCACTTCAATTATCAAACAGATTCAATGGTTCCAGTGCTGTGTGTTCATTCTTCAGATGATTCATGCATACAAGCGCCCTTCCCCCCCCTTTTTTCTTTTTGTTGTTGTCCCTTCTTTTCTCTCTCTTCTTCCTCCTCCTCTTTCGATCTCCTGGTTGAAGTTCAGCCCTGACACGTTGGCAGCTGCGGAGCGTGGAGGCTCGGAGAGAGGGGGGTGAGGGAAGTGCGGGGGAGCGGCTGGCGCTGATTTTCTCCCTGGCACGGCGGGACGCAGCCAAAAGCAGTCACATTTCCCGAAAAGCACCGTAATTAAGGTCGGCAGGGGGAGGGGGAGGGAGGGAAATCCCGCACCGGAGGTAAATTGGAGTGATTAAAGGCAGCAGAGAGGCCCCCCCGCCGGAGAGAGATTACCACGAGTAAAGGTAGAAGACAGACCCGCTCACCGCAGGTCCTAAAGCCCCCGTCAGTGGGGGATGTAAACTGGGTGATCAGCAGAGCAGACAGAAAGGGCAGGTAATACATATAGAACTCCTTCTCTCTGAAGGCATCGTCCAACAAGTCAAAAAGAGTGTCCTGTCAGGGTGTCCAAATTAAATATAATATTGTCATCATTGTTCCTGTGTCCCTATATCAGGCTCTGTTGCTCTCAGCGGTCGCAAAGCATGCACAAAAGTAAACGTTCCAGTCGCTCATCCGTAACCTTATGTCCTGCTGCATTCCATATCCGTTGCGAAATCTTCCAACAAAGCCTCGTGTTCTTGGGAAATCCCGTGCCCTGTTATTGCTGCCCAACTCCGCAGATTCCTGTCCCGCAGGTTCCTGTCCCGCAGGCTCTGCCGTCCCGCTCTAAGGGATGAATTGCCGGCACTTTGCACCTCCCTGAGCCGTGGGCGCTGAAAGAGGGTCCCACAGTTGTGTATCACCCCCCATCCCCTGCTGTCACTCTGCCCCCGCCTGGCTGTTCCCAGTGTTCCCAATAGAGCTTCCCAGTTCTCCCCAGTCCCGGTTACTGGGGGGGCAGTTGATGGGATGGGGGCTTAGGGGCACCAGC
>NW_020962798.1:8453-10725 GCF_003031625.1 Empidonax traillii | reverse complement strand
TTGTGATCCTCATAAAAAACATTACTAACTTTTGTCTTAAAAAAAAAAAAAAAAAAATCAGAAACTGCTTACAAAACCCACAGAAACCCAGCAGTAGCAGAACCCAAATAATCCCAAGCTGGATTGTGGCAGGCACTTGGGCAATCCAAACAGTACATGCACCTAGACAGAAAACTTATTTTGATCATTGAAGGTCTGAGGGAAGCAAAAGAAGAGACAAGAGTAAAGCCTAGGCAGACTTAGTGAGGAGAAATTAATAAAAGGCACTTAGAAATTTACCAGGCAGTCAAAAAGCTTCTGAGCAGAAATCTACTTTTTAGAGACATATGAGAAATTTGGACAAACGTGTTTGTTTGTGCAAATGATAAAAGTACATTTTCTCTGCTGAAATATTGCAGTAACTGTTGCGTATCAGTGAGATCAAAGTTGGATCTGCTCTGAATAAAACATACACCTTGAACAAGTTTTCTTCCAGTAGGCATTTAAAACTGTTTGAAGTGGAAACATTTAAACCACCATCTCATATTCCCACACAAGTTCTAAAATAGTATGGGTATTTGAATTATTTTTTTTGCATAAAAGTTCAAGGAAGAGATAATTTGAAGGACAAAACCCCAGAAAAATGATTTTTAGATTTATAGTGACTGTGACATATAAACACCATCAGAAGACAAGTGAACTAGCAAAATGCATGTTCACACTCTAAGTATACATTTACATACATAAAAAAGCTATATATAAATTGTTTAAAAATTTGCTTGCAACGTGAAGGTTATTTATGTTTAGATGCAACAAACACTTCGCAAGCACCCCAATATATTGATTTGCGCAACCTCTGCTGAAGCCTCGACAGGCTTGAGAGGTATGCCCATACAAACCTCAGGAAGTTCACCAAAGCCAAATACAAGGTCCTGTACCCAAGGTGAGGGTAATTGCAGACATGAGTACAGATTGAGAGAACTCACTGAAAGCAGCCCTGAGCAGAAAGACTTTAGGGTGCTGGTGGATGAAAAGCTGGACATGAGACAGCAATGTTCACTTGCAGCCCAGAAAGCCAAGAGCATCCTGGGCTGCATCAAAAGCAGCGTGGCTAGGAGGTCAAGAGAGCTGATTCTGCCCCTCTGTTCAGATCTTGTGAGACCCCATCTGGAGTACTGCATCCAGTTTCTGGGGTCCCCAGTGTTAGAAGGACATGGACCTGTCAGAGTGAGTCCAGAGGAATCCACAAAGATGACAGAGGACAGGAGCATCCCTCCTAAGAGGAAAAACTGAAAGAATTGGGATTTTTCAGCCTGAAAAGGAGAAGGCAGCCTTCCAGTACCTGAAGGAGGGCTACAATAGAGTTGGAGAGGAGCCTGGAAGTGTTCAAGGCCAGGTTGGATAGGACTCTGAGCAACCTCCTGAGAGGTGACTCAGTCCAAGACAGGAGGGTTGGAACTAGATGATGTTTAAGGTCCCTTCCAAACCAAACCATTCTACAATAAGCCTAGCCTAGCTGAAGCTAGAACTGATGAGAACACTCTAAAGAAGAAATGAGGAGACATCTGCATCTGCAGTAATTCAAAGGGGCATTTTGTGACAATTTAACATTCTTGCAATATACAGTATATTTGATCTGAGTAAGCAAACTAAATGTTCTTCCTTCTCTATGAGTTCCTATTTTGCCTTAGTTTCAACAGTAGAAAAATATTTTATCATACAGATAGCTCTGCAATTATGTGGAATTTTAGAGAACAGCTAATACTTTCTTAGCTCACTTCACTCACAAATACTTTTTTGTCCAAATTATATCAAGGCAAGATAATTCAAAACTAAGATCTGGCTCATAATTTGATCAAATAGTTAAAACTGCATCAAAGTTTTAAAACTAGCTATTGCTCAAGAAAAGTTAAGATTGATGCTTATATTATTATTCCCTTAAAAAATAATCATTACACACAAAAGCCTTATTTTATCTACAACATATGCAATTTATCCCCTGAAAGGAAATTAGTCAAATCACTAAAATGCCCATAGAAAAAAGCCATCTGCACAGATGAGGGTTTTTTTCATTTAAGTGATCACAAAAATGACAGCCCCCAATGTGTCTATGTACACATCAGGAATTATCACAGACATGTTCAATCATGCTCTGCAATACTGAACAATATACTTGGTTTTATATGAACCAGTAAGATCTATGGCTTGTGCTTAGTACTCATTTTAAAAGTACTAAACCAGAGCCAATCATTGTACATAACATGAAGAGAGAGTTTAGGAATAAAATGTGATG
>NW_020962798.1:0-2085 GCF_003031625.1 Empidonax traillii | reverse complement strand
AGAAAGAAAGAAAGAAAGAAAGAAAGAAAGAAAGAAAGAAAGAAAGAGAAAGAAAGAAAGAAAAACAAAATAACTGCAGAGCGGAGTGTTGGATAGCTTAGAATATCAGTAAGAAACAGAGTCTACTACAATTTTCAACATATTGCTACTTAGCAAAATACAATTGCCTTATCTGTTGGTACCAAAAGGAAGATTTCAAAAAAGAACATAAATCTCCTATATTAGCAATTGAAAAGTTGGTAAAGAAACATGACTAAGATCACTGCTAGTGACTTCGGAAACAAATGATAATTTTAGAGTATTTGTAAACACTTGGAAGAGTAAATGAAAAGAAGTTCTAAAAACTGCTGATGGGAATTCATCAAAATTAATCCCTAAGTTATATAAACTGTACCTATTCCTCCTGATTTGAAAACATTGCCAGGAAGGGACTTAAAAAAAAACCACTACATCTTCAAAAGAGGAAGAGAAGGCTGACAGCAGCAAGTATGGGACTGTGTTAGGCACTTTAAGGTTTTAGTATCTCACATGCATGGGAGATAATTTAGCACAGAACATATAGCTTATTGATCATAAAAACATGTCACGAACAGAAACAAATCCAAAGATTCCAAGTCTATAAACCATCTCTAATTTTTTAATGGATAGAAAGGAAAGTCATGATTCAAAAATGAGTGTTTGAGCTGCTAAGACATACTCCAGCAGTGATATTTGGACCAATTTCTAGAGGAAGAAAGCTGGTATTTGCTTCTGATCTTGGATAAGTCAAGTCATCATTTTCCCATTTTAATTAATCACTTGCATGCATTTGATTTTCTGTCCTGAAAATTATGTTAGGATTAATTGCTACAAAGAACTAGAAGTATTTACATTAAGATGCAAGAGAAAATTATGAAAGATTATATTAGATATCAAAATGCCTATAGAATGGAATTTTAATCTCTTTGAGTCTCCAAAAAATTTCAGAAGCTATATCTGGATCTCTGCTACTACCAAATACAAGTAGCAGACATTATAACTAAACAAATGCACTAATAGGTGTCAGAAACTAAGGTTTACATGAAGCTTCTGAATAGGACTAGACAGCCTATTCCTATTTTACTTAATCTTAGCAGTCTAAATGAAGATTTCTTATAACTCCAATCTTCAGGTCCTCCAGTCACTTCTTCTCACCCTAAAAAGGGAATATTAAAGAAAAGACTTTGTTCATTTCCATGAACCCTTAGAACTTTTCCAGGAAAATAAAATTTAACAAAAATAAAATTGTACCAAAATAAAAAAAGCATATTTATTTATTTAATTCATATCACCTCAGTAATTATAATTGAACAAGTCGCACCCTTAGCATTTCTAACTTTTCCCTTTGAGAAGAACACAAATACATAATTCACAGTGTATAATTCTTAAATATCTTTTGATTCTGCACTTGAGAAGTAATGACTTTTTATTTTCAGACATCTGCTGAGATCTAATGTTGTGAAAGTCTCTGCTGAGTTGCCTCCTTTTTTAAGTCTTCAGACTTGTCTGTTGCTAAAGGAGAAACAGCATCTTCATCTCCCCAGCACAGGGAAGCCCTGCAACACACCCAGCTTACTGTTTATTCACTGGCTGCCATCTGTATCCTTGGGGATGCAAGAAACAGGAGTCAGTCAAAGAGTATTCAAATGCAGGATGCTAGCATACATTTAGCTCACATTGATGGCACTATGCCAAAACAATGAGAATCAAGCCCCTAATTCAGAACAGCTCCACCAAGATATTAGCTCAGAATAGTGTAGAATTTTTCCCCTATGTACTATGTAATTTACTACGTAATTTACTCCTGACATTTAAGAATCATTTAAAGGAGAGATTTGTTTTTATTTTTCAGCTACACTAAAGGGCTATATCAGTTAACTGAACACTCCTAAAGAATTCAGTTATTTTGATATTTGATTTAGGCACTGACTTTACCTCAGTACTGCCATGCAATATAAAAACTCTGAAAGAAAGTAGAAAAACAGTCCCACATTTCACAGAGGAAAAATGTATAAAAGTTGGAGAAATTGCTTTATAAATTCAGGGTAAATTCCTGGAATTTACCTG
>NW_020962797.1:7627-9709 GCF_003031625.1 Empidonax traillii | reverse complement strand
AGCCCACCCTTTAATCCTGAGGTTCATCTGCCGGGGCCAAGCACGCTTGGACGGTGGCAGCGAGGTCCTCAGGACGTAGATGGATTGCCTTACGGGCTAACGAGCTCCATCTGCCCGGGGAGGGGCCCCGACCGGGAATCGAACCCGGGTCTCTGCAGTGACAGTGCAGTGTCTTTTCCCCTAGACCACCGGGGGCTCCTTGTAGATATATATGCACGCAGTATATATAAATATATATACATGCATACAAACACAGACACACACACACACACACATATATTTTATATATATATAAATATATACACACACACATATATATATACATTCCTGATTGATTTTAGGTATTATCTAGGGCACCCTACAGTCTGGCCCAAGCTTTTACCCAACTTTTCCATAGCACTTTTCTCTTGATAGATTTCCAAGGACTTTAAAAAAAAGATCTGTCTTATAATTCTTTTTTGATAAATGGGGCAAGGAAGGCAGAAATCAGGGTAATTTGCACAATTCCTCCATCACCTCATGGGAAGGGAGGAAGAAGAGAACACAAGCATTTGACTAAACACCATCTGTTTTTATACTTTATTGTGTTGAGGCAGGTTTGAAAATACTGCCCAAAACTACCAAGGAAAGGTGAATTACAGTCATCTTAGGTAAAGAGTTTGATCCAAAGAACATGTATATCAAGATTTACCTTTCCATCAACTTTAATGGGAGGCAGGTGAGAGCCACAAGCCTTAAAGTGAGTATTTATAGTGCTGCTAGTACCCTGGAATAAAAACCTATTTACTCAATCATGAATAATGATATGAGCTCAACCTTTCAAGATATTATGAAAAACAACTCTTTTTATCACCCACCACATTTATGCTAATATGTAAGTAAAGTTATGGAGTTTTCAACTGTGTTATATAGTCCCAAACAAAAGTTTGACAATTAACCTTTCAAAGGAGTTCTGTAACAAGAAGTCTTAGAGAAATGTATTGTGAGCAATTTGTTATGAGTTCCTCAATCTGAATAGCCTGGGATAAAAAAAAAAAAATAAATCCCAGTTAACTCATCAATGCCAAAGGAGCAACTGTTATTTCGTGTTTTGCCTTTGTTTTAAAGGTACAGTGATTCCTTATCATCACACACTTGCTGCAAGAACTGATGGATTCATAATAGTGTGTCATTTTTACAGTGAGATATGAAACAAATCATCAGCCTGCTGTCTCTTAGAGGATAGATTATTTCAATTTTAGGCTTAAGGAAACTCTAACAGTGAAGACACTACTATAATAGTGAAGATACTGTGTCAACTGAAGAAAGCAGAACAGAATTTCTGGCTTCTTTTTATCCCATAGCTAGAGATCTGAATTGAGCCTAGGCATTCCAAGTAGAATACAGTGCATAAATATAATTTCTTTATTGATGAAGAAGATAAATTTTTTGGTTTTCCTAAAGTCCCCACAATTCCTGATGTCGGATCATTCCTCAATTCTGTACAATCCTTAGTTTCTCCCATAACAGCTCACCACTCCAAATGTAAATACTTCTTTCAGTTCTAGGTCTGAGGGAGATTTAAGCCTGGAACTTACCTGAGTTTCCCTTTTTCTGCAATATTTTTCATATTTGTAGAGGAATAGAGGTATCAAGCAGAGGAAGACTGTGGGAAACAATCCCAAAATTCCTGTTCCTGAATTTCAGATTTCGTTCACCTCCTCCTTATTGCTCTTTATTTTCTGTAAGTGAAAACATGTATTACGGTGCAGTGAACCAGGGCCCATCCCAGCAGGCAGCTCAGTGAGAGAAGAGCTGTTCCACCAAGACCTTAGTTATGGAGCAGCTGAACTCTCCTATGCATTCAGCTTTCAATCCATGTTCATGAAATGAAGTGCACCAATTACAGTGGTTACTGTGGGGTTAAAAGATATGTGCATGGACCAGGCTGGAAAACCCCTCAAACCACAAGAAGATGTGTAGACATTATAAACTAGGTTTTCCTACTGGTTTTTTTTTTTTTTTTGTTTTTTTTTTTTTTTTTTTTTTTTTTTTTTTTTTTTTTTTTTTTTTTTTTTTTTTTTTTTTTTTTTTTTTTTTTTT
>NW_020962797.1:0-2278 GCF_003031625.1 Empidonax traillii | reverse complement strand
CTGCTTGTGTCCAGCAATAGCATTACAAAACAAAGAAATCAAAGCCAGATGAGATATTATGCAGGCAAAAAGACCCTACCTTACACGATTAAGTGGGGTAAGGCAGTGAAATGACGTTTAGTGCAGTCTCATTTGGATCTCAGTTCTGCAGACAGTATGTGCATGACCTTGAGCAAATCACACACACACAAAATTTCACAAGGATTTAATCACCTAATTCCCAAGAGAGCCGCTGGGCCTAGGGCACCTGACTCTCTGTGAGCATCTGGGTCTAAATTAAAACATATCTAAATCCTCTATGTGCTAAGGTAAATTTATTTTCTTCTACTGTCTTCCATTGCTTTGCTATCCTCTCGTATCCTAACATTTGTAGCTCAGGAATTTTTGCGCCTGCATGTTGATGGAGTCTTAGAAGAGAATCAAACTTTATCTCTGTTTCCTAAGGTCTTTATCTCTGCTTCCTAATGCCTGTGGATATTGCATGCAAAAAATTATTATTGTTAATGTTTTACTAAGGAATGTGGGAGTGGGTTGCCGTGAGAATGGGCTCTGACACACATCTTTCTATGCACTATTGCATAGTTAACTATTTTTTGCCAGTTCTTCTCTAGCTTGGTTTCTCAGGACACAGAAGGTTCCTGTGACCATCTGACACTGGTGTGCCCATCTGAGTTGACTGTACTGGCCATTTGCAATCAAGTTTGTCATAGACTTGAAGGTACAATTTTTGCACAAGTTTCATGATAATTTAAAGGAGGGAGACCAAAAATAATTCTACCTTCTTTCTGAAAGCAATTTATCTTTAGCATGAAAATTGCCTCAATCATGTGTCCAGAATCTCAAACACGTCAGATTTTCCTCATCTTAGTCAGGAAACCTCATTAGGCATTTTGCAATGTAAATGAAACCAATCCCACCTTCATGCTATAGGAATGTCCTGATTTATTCTATTTTTAGTTGGGACAAGAACTTTAGGATCCTGTTGTCTAAGAACAAAAAGAGTGAAACATAGAAAAAAATTCTGTGGGAAGGTCTGAGAGAAAAAAAAACCAAAACATTATTAAACTCAGGAGTTTTGAAACAAAAGAAAACCAAAATAGGCTAGGCAAGAAAACCATTTATCTAGGTCAGTCCAATCTTGCTAGAAAGGAAAGGTCCAAAAGGCATTAATTCCACTTCTGTGTTATTATCGCCAAAATACATCACTGCAATTTGGACACATAAAATGTCTTCAACAAGCTTGGAGAGTAAAATGTTGACAAAGAAATATGTGTTATTAGTTTGAGCTGCTAGGTCACCCACGGGACAACAATACAAACAACCCAGCTAATATAGCCAAAAAATGAGGGGCTCAGACTGTAGTCAGAGCAGGAGAGGAAAAAAGAATCACTAATGTAATGAAGAAGGACAGAAAATGAATACGAGGTTGAGAAGAAACATGTTCGTGGAATAGGTGTGTCAAGAGAGATAGCTGCATAGTTCATCTAAACGACAATATGAATGTTCCCTCCTCAGGCTCTGTTTCTTTCAGTCTTGTATATTTATTTTTTTGTTGTTGTTGTTCTTGCTTACAGCAAGTAGCTGGAAGGGAAACAGTGTGAACCAATGATTACTATCTCACTAGTCTTTTAAGTCTTCAGACTTGTCCCCTCTCCAGAGGCAACCTAGGAAGAAATAAATGATCAGTTTAGGGAAAGTGAAAGCATGGTAAAAGAAAAACAAACAAACAAACAAACAAGCAGCACAGGGATGAATGTGGTTTTAATTCAACCCTTGTTAAAAGATAGTTTAAAAGGTGAAAAGTGCTATCTATGGGGCTGCAGGTAAGTTATGTGCTTCAGCCATTCCCAGTTGATTACTGTCTTTTGCTAATTCTCAGTGACTGAAACCTGTCTGAGGAATCATATATATCTTTTTTCAGCTCCATCAAACTGTATTCTGATGTGTTTTTAGTCAGAGCTGTGGCAACAAGGAGGGAAAGTGCAGGAAATCTTTCAGTGCTCCTATTCAGGAGAAACGCATACAGAAACATGGAAATACTGGGATCCACCCGTGGACATGTAAAGCCTCCCGGGACTGGAAGGAACCTAAAAGAAAATGAAATTGTGCCTCGAACATTAAAATGTCTTGACAGTGCCCTGTCCTTGGCAGTTTCACAAGTCAGTACCCAGAGCCATCCTTTGGTAGTTTTAAAACTACAGACCTACAATAATTTCAGTGAGTTATTACAGGATCTGAGGGTATGCTTGAATGAAAGTTGTCTGGATGTGGGACTTAG
>NW_020962796.1:15761-16998 GCF_003031625.1 Empidonax traillii | reverse complement strand
ACCCACCTCCATCCTCCTCCACACCCATCCCATCCACCCAGTCCCCATCCCATCCACCCTGTCCCCATCCCATCCACCCAGTCCCCATCCCATCCACCTCCGTCCCCATCCCACCCACCTCCGTCCCCATCCCCATTAATTAATGGGATTGCCTGGTCACACTCACACATGTCAGGGGCTCCTCTGCCATCAGTTAATTAATTAATTATTAACAGGATCATCTGGTCACACTCACACACCTCAGGGCCTCCTCTGTCATCAGTTAATTAATTATTTATTTATTAATGGGATTGCCAGGTCACACTCACACACATCAGGGGCTCCTCTGCCGTCAGGTAATTAATTAATGAATTACAGACAAAACCAGAACATTTTTATAAAACAAGCAATTTACGAACGATTGGACGGAAGAAAAAAAAAACCACCTTAATCAGAACCATTCGCTGCACGACAATAAACCCCAAACAGGGGTCACCGGGCAATGTGGGTCCCCAAAAGGCTGTTCCCAAGGCAGGTCACCGGGAATGTGGGTCCCCAAGGCTGTTCCCAAGGCGGGTTCTCCAACAGGTGACGGAGCTGGAGCAGCGGCCGAAGCTCTTCCCGCAGTCGGGGCACTCGAGGGGCTTCTCTTACCGGTGGGTCCTTTGGTGTTTGGTCAAGGCAGACCTGTCACTGAAGCTCCTCCCACACTCCCCACACTTGTAGGGCCTCTCCCCGGTGTGGATGCGCCGGTGGGTGATGAGGTTGCATTTTCGTTTAAAGCCCTTCCCGCAGTCGGTGCAGCGGAAGGGCCTCTCCCCTGTGTGTGTCTGCTTATGTGTGAGGAGAGTGGAGTTGGTGTGAAACCTCTTCCCACATTCCAAGCACTTGTAGGGCCATTCCCCAGTGTGGATACGCTGGTGGTTGTGGAGGGTGGAGCTGTGCCTGAAGCTCTTCCCACACTCCTCACACTTAAAGGGTCTTTCCCCAGTGTGGGTACGCTTGTGTTGGATCAGAGTGGAGTTCCGGTTGAAGCCCTTCCCACATTCCCTACATGTGTAGGGCCGTTCCCCAGTGTGGATGTGCAGGTGGGTGAGGAGGTCGCGGCTCTTCTTAAAGCTCTTCCCACATTCCCAGCACCTGAAGGGCTTCTCCCTGCTGGGAGGCTGCTCAGGGACCACCAGCTCGGAGCTCCGGCTCAAGCTCCGGCCGCCTTCCCGGCACAGGACGGCTCTTTCCTCCTCACAGCTCCCTGGGC
>NW_020962796.1:6481-8756 GCF_003031625.1 Empidonax traillii | reverse complement strand
CAGCAGGAAGGGCAGCAGGAGGTTTCCTGCCTGCTTTGGGGCCGCTCATGTCACCCCCTCTCTGTGCTGGGGACAGCTTTGCTCTTGGGGACACCGCTCTGCCCCAGCCCAGCAGCACCAGCAGTGCCCAGGGCCGGCACCTTCCCAAGGGGGACCCCTCTGTGCACAGGGACCCCCAGCCCGGGGGGGGCGTGCCAGCACCCCCAGACAACGTAGGGACAGAAGGACAACACAACAACAACACATTGAACCTCGATAAAGGATGTATTTACATTGTAAGACTTTTTAAAGGAACAATAGTCTTCTTTATAAAAATAAGAATCTTCCTAATAAAAACAACTATCTTCTAAATAAAACAACTATCTTCTTATAACAAAGATTATCTTCTTAAAAAAGCCTCCCTTTAAAAAAAAATAAAATGTTCTTCTAAATAAAACCACAATCTTACTAGAAGACTATCTTCTTTATAAAAACCAACTTCTTAATAAAAAAAAATTATCTTCCTAACTAAAATCTATCTTCTTATTTTAAAAAATCATTTTCTGAAAAAAACAATAATCTTCTCTTTAAAACAACTATCTTCTCTCTAAAAGGAACTATTTTCTTTAAAAATCAAAAATAGGAAATGTATGTAGAGAAAACCAGGAAACAAGGTGAAGAACATATGGACAAGTGGCCTTCACTTCACATCCTGCTGGGATTGATCACAAGATCCAGACTGCAGGCAGAGTCAGGACTGACGGATGTCACAGGGAGCAGGTGGGGACACTCCACAGGGAGCTGGGTGAAGGGTGTTCCTCGATAAAAAGTTGGTGAGGGCAGAGGGAGCGCTGGGAGCTGCTGACCCTTGGCTGGCAGCAGGGGAATGGCTGCGCTGTGCTCATCGCCGGGCACTGGCACTTCCACATGGAACACGGCACAGCTCTGGCAGCTGGGATGTCACAGCAGCTGTGGGGCCACTCCACAGGGGGGGATGGGGATCATGGAATAATGGAATCCTCGAATGGTTTGGCTTGGGAGGGACCCTACAAATCATCTTGTTCCACCCTGACCAGGTTGCTCCGGGCCCCGTCCAACCTGGCCTTGAATGTTCCCAGGGATGGGGCATCCACAGCCCCTCTGCACAGCCCCTGCCAGGGCCTCACCACCCTCACAGGAAACAATACAGCCCTAACATCCAATCTAACCCTCCCCTCTGGCAGTTTGAGCCCATTCCCCCTTGTCCTGTCACTGCAGTTCCTGATCAAGAGTCCCCTCTGGCTTACTTGGAGGCCCCTTCACCCACGGGAAGGTTTCTCCGAGGTCTCCACACAACCTTCTCTTCTCCAGGCTGGCCAGCCCCAGCTTTCCCAGTCTGTCTGCAGAGGGGAGGTGCTCGAGTCCCCTGAGCCCCTTGGGGGCCTCCTCTGGCCTCGCTCCGACAGTTCCTGGCCTTGTTGTGTCAGGACCCCAGAGCTGGAGCCGCACTGCAGGTGGGGTGTGCTGAGAGCAGAGCAGAGCGGCAGAACCCCCCTGCCCTGCTGCCCCCAGGGCTGGGGATGAGCCCAGGACAGGGGGTGTCTGGGCTGAGAGGGCACATTCTGTGGGCCTGGATAACAATGATAACCTTTGAGATGTCTTAAACAAGGACAACAAACCGCCAATATATAAGACTTATATACAGAATTAATTTTTATTTCATTTTTTTTAAACCATTATTCTGTAGTACAAAAATAAGTCTTCTTAATAACAATTATCTTCTTTTAAAAATTGTCTTCTTAATAAAAAACTGTCTTCAAAAAAACCCTGTTTCTTAATACTACAACTAACTTCTTTATAAAACCAACTATTTTCTTAAAAAATCAAAAATATAAAACTTATGTACAAACCAAGAAAACAACATGTAAAACATACATGCCGCCAGAATCCCGGGCATGGGGCACCGTGTCCCTGAGCGGGGCCACCCAGCCCAGCCCCAGCCTGGTGGCAGGTGACCCCCTGTCCCTGGGGCAGGGCATGGCCAGGATGGGCCTTTCCTGCTGCTGGGGGTCTTCATCCCAGCACCATGTCCTGCTCCTCATCTTCCTGCTCAATCCATCTCCTCCTCTGTGTCCTCCTCCAGATCTGTCTCCATCTCTTCCTGCACATCCTCCTCCAGATCTATCTCCATCCTTTCCTCACTATCCAATCCCATATCGATTTCCATCTCCTCTCCCGTGTCTCTCTCAGCTCCATCAGGGGCACAATCTCAGAATGGGCTCCCTGTCCCACACCATCCCCACAGAGCTCCAGCCCC
>NW_020962796.1:0-1357 GCF_003031625.1 Empidonax traillii | reverse complement strand
CCCCAGTGACCTCCCACTGCCCCCCACTATTGCCAGTGATTCTCCAGTGAGCACCCAGTAACCTCCAGTAAGGCCCAGTAACCTCCCAGTGTCCCCCCGTGTGTCCTGGTAATCCCCCGCTAATAACCCAGTCCCTCCCAGTGCCCTCCCAGCATCTTTCAATAACCTCCCAGTCCCTCCCAGTGCCTCCTGGTTCCCCCCAGAGGTCCCAGTATCTCCCAATAATCACCCAGTGCCCCCCAAAGCCCCCCAAGTGTCCCCAGTGTGTCCCCAGATGCCCTTGACCTTTCTGTGAGTGTGGGGGACAGGGCCATTTTGGGGGTCAGAGGGTCCAGGGGGGCCTTCTGGGGGGAGATGGAGGGTTGGGGACATCAGGGATGGGGTTTGGGGACAGTGGGGAGGGGTTTGGGGACAGTGGAATGGGGAGTGTCAGGGGGGGGAATTGGGGCCATGGGGAGGCCCTGGGGACATTGGAGACACCAGGGGGGTCTCGGGGTTCCAGATGGGAAATTGAGGACACCAGGAGGGTCTTGGGGACACCAGGGGGGTCTCAGGACTCACCTGGTTGTGCTGTTGCCCCTCCTGTCACCCCCAGGCCCCAATAAGGCCCCCCAAATGTCCCCTAACCCTCATTTTTCCTTTAATCACCTCCCACTCCGATCCCTTTTACCCCCCACTGGTCCCAAGACCCCTTTTAATTCCCCCAAATGTACCCAGAGGCCCCCAAAACGCCCCACATCTTAATCAAACCCCACAAAGAGGGATCACGTGGCGCTCTGGGACAGGAACACAGTGGGCTGTGCTGGGGGCACTGGGCTGTACTGGGAGGGCACTGAGGGAGCACTGGGCTGTACTGGGAGAGCCCCAATCCCCAAAGCCCCTCCCCTGGGCATCCGTGCCACGCTCTGGGAACCACGGTTGGGTCAAGGGCTGCACTTGATGATCTGGGAGGTCTTTTCCAAGCCGGCTGATTCTGGGATTCTCTGGGTGCCATGGCCAGGGCAGCACATGCTGGAGGCTCTGTCCACAGGGGATAGATGTGTCTGTGCAGACAGACAGACAAGGGCAGTCTGCAAAGATGTGGGCTTAGAAGAGCAGAAGTTGTGGGGTGGTTGTGGAAGGATAAAGAAGCCCCCAGGCCAGTGCAAGCAGGAACCCCTGGGCTTGCACATCATCTGCCCTCCCTGCAGGTTGCTGTCCTGGAGAGCAGGCCCTGAGGTGGCCCTGAGAAATGGCCCGGAGGTGAGCCCAGAGCTGGCCCTGAGGTGTCCCTGAGAAGAAGTGGAAGGCAGAGGTGGTGCTGAGGCAGGAGAGCCCCGTGCTGGGGAAGAGGCTGAGCTGGGAGTGCCCAGCAGGG
>NW_020962795.1:9108-10201 GCF_003031625.1 Empidonax traillii | reverse complement strand
GTTAGGCCTAGAGGAACACATACCATGTGTGCCCCCCCAGACAGGGGTTCTATGATTTTATAATAAGGTCCATCCAATCCCAGGTTTATGCAGCCCTGGTTCTGCCCCATTCTGCCCCCTGACACACCCCTTCAGGAATTGGGTTTGGTGTCTTTGGGACCCCTTCTTCCTCATCTTCATCTTCTTCACAGCACACACAGTCCTGAGAGTTCCTAAAGAGCTCTGCCTAGAAGGTCACTGTGTCTGGCTGATATCTTCTGGTCCAGGTCTTAGGGTGTTTTTCTACAATTCTACCTTGAAAAGAAGACTGAAAACGGAGTTCAGAGGGATTGATATGGAATGGGGTAGTAGGGTTGGGTATGTGTAACTCCTCTCTTAAGTGTAAGGGTTATAATACAGCTGCATTAAAATATATTCACTACACAACTAGTTCTAAAATCTACAAAAGGTAAAAAAAGCCAAAAAGGTCTGAGACATCAGTGTGAATTGACTCTGGTTTGAGTGTTGTTATTGTGAATTTATAATTCAATCACTGTTCAATTGTAGTAAATGCTACTAAATCCCTTGATAACTGTTAAACTGGTGAACGATTAAATGCTACTAATCTCTTTTGCCCCCTTTTATATGCATCCAGACCCTTTGCACCCTGATCCTCTTGCATCCAAAGGCTCTGTGTAATTCATTCCCTTTCATAAAAAAAAATAGCTTTTCTTTGGGAGTTGCTCTTTGAAATTTTCCTCCTTAGCTAAATTCCAATTACTTGTTGAAGATGTGAAGAAAGCAGGACAATTAAAAAAAAAAGAAAAACAATTTGTTTTTCTCTATTTTAATGAGCCCCACGGTGTGTTTAGAGATTAGTCTATCATCCTGAGATACTGAGAGAAGACTGAAAAAGCTACTCAAAAAGTCAGAAGCCAAACTGCCAGTGCCTTGAAGCATTGCTGGGCCCCACTGAGGGCAGGCACTGACAAAGCCTCCCCAGGGACTCCTGAGAGCAGATCCTTGCAGGCCAGGAGTGCAGGCAGACAAAGGCTCTGGGCAGCCCCTGCAATGCTGAGCAAAGCCTGCCTTGGGTTTGGGGAGCACAAAGGCC
>NW_020962795.1:0-2289 GCF_003031625.1 Empidonax traillii | reverse complement strand
AAATCCAGCACAGCCATCCTGACAGCTCCTGCCAGGGCTGCCATTTGGCAGCTGCAAGAGCCACTTGCAGCAACTCACCTGCACTGCTCTGCAGCCACAGCCTTGCCGTGCCAAAGGGCTGCCAAGGTTCCTGCCCTGAGCAGCTCTGCCCTGTCCTCCCAGCCCAGGATCCCTTTCACCTCCTGCTCCTTTCTCCTGCCTGCCCTTGCTGCCTGCAGCTCCTGCCCTGCTCTGCCATAGGGCCACTTCCTCTGCCCTGCAGGCACTGGCAGAGCCCTTCTGAAAGATCCTACAAGCTGTGGGCTGTGGCAGCTTTAGGAGATCCCTGCAGGAAGGGAAGTTTAACTGTTCTACAGTCAGAGAATTTTTCATTCAAATCCTGGGAAGGTTTCTCCTGCAGTGAGAGCTCAGTTCCCTCCCAGCCCAGGCTGCCTCTCCTCTCTCTGCCTTCTCTCCTGTGCCCTGGGTGCTGCAGGCAGTGCCCTCAGCCCTGCTGGGCTGTGCAGAGGAGCTGCTCAGCAGCAGAGCTGTGTCTTTGAAGTTTTTCTTGGTTGCCAGGAGCTCTCTGTGTGCCAGGAGCCCGGCCCAGCTCAGCAGCACAGCAACAGCCCCAGGCATTTCATCAGCCTTGGGGGCTTTGGGGATGAGTCCCTGAACATCAGACCCTGAGGAGAGTTGCAGGAACCTCTTGAGAAACCAAAGTGAGATTCAAACTGTAAAGTTTCTTGTAGTTTTAATGAGTCCCACTGAGGGATGCAACTGAAAAAAGATCTTGTTAGAGCACAAGGAAAAAGTTGTTTGTAATATCTAATCTGAACCTCACCCAAGGCATCTTAAGGCCATTTCTTCCTTTCACTACAAGCTTGGTAGAAGAGACCAACCCCCACTTAACTGAAATCTTCGCTGGGATGGTTGTGGGCACCCTCTGGCTCAAATCCAGTCACTGTCAATCAGCACCCCCAAGTCCCTTCCTGCTGTGCAGCTCTCAAGCCCCTCTGCCCTCAGGCTGGAGTGTTCCAGGTGCTTGTTGGGATCCAAGTGCAGAACCTGACACTTGGCCTGATTGATGCAGCCTGTCCAGATCCCTCTGCAGAGCCTTCCTGCCCTGCAGCAGATCCACACTCACACCCAACTTCATGATATCTGTTAGTTTCCTGAGGGGGCACTCGATCCCCTCATCCAGATCACCAATAATGATGTTAAAGAGGAGCAGCCCCAACCCTGAGGCCTTGGGAACCCTATTAGTAACCGGCCCCACCTGGATTTAGTTCCATCCCCCACCCCTCCCTGGGCCATCAGCCAGTTTTTCCCCCAGCAAACAGTTCCCTCGTCCAGGCCATGAGCAGCCAGTTTGTGCAGGAGATGCTGTGGGAGATGGGCTCAAAGGCTTTCCTGAAGTCAGCACAGACACATCCCCAGCCTTTTTCTTCAGCTGCTGAGGGGGTCATTTGTCATGGAGGAGACCAGGTTGGTCAGGAAGGACCTGCCTTTCCCAACCCCACGCTGGCTGGACCTGATCCCCTGGATGTCCTGCACGTGCCATGGTGTCTTGGGTTTGCTCTGGGCTAATTTTTCTCTCAACCCCACACAATTGCTATAAGTTGAGATAAGGTTTATGCAGACAAAAGAGACCTGATTGGGGAGAATAATACCAAGATTTATTACTAGCAAGATAAAAAATAAAGAAGTATATCTACAACAATTTTAATTAGGTAAAAATGCTATGTATTTACCGAAAGACCCCTCCCCTTTTTGTATCAGTTCAGGAGGAGAAGCAGTCTCTTCTCCATTTCCAGAGTTCCAAGTCTTTTAAATTACTTTGCAGCACTCAGAAGTTCTTCTATTATCTCTAGGACTACAACTCCTATTCGTTGCAACTGGAACTTTTTCTCTCTCTCTTCCATGTCGGCCTCAGGGCTGGGCCTGCCCTCCTTTTGTTCTAAGACCAGAGGCTGGGGGGTTACCCAGACCCTGAAGGGTCTTCCATGGACTGCAAGGAGACACTTGCCTCCCATGGATCTTCACCACAGGGTCAGAAGGGATAGTGGCTTTTGATTCCCTCCCATGTTTTCTGTGGGGTCTCATCTCACGAGAGTCTTTGATGGACCTCTCATGTGTGAATCCACCTTCAGGCAACAGTTCTTCCATTCTCTGCTGTCCCTCAGGGTCACAAATTCAGCTGCACTAGCATGGATCCCTCGCTGGCATCTTAAGTCCTACCCAGGCCGTCTCGCTCCAGTGTAGGAGCTGGAGCTCTCTCTCTCCATGGGCCACAGGTCCCCAGCAGGA
>NW_020962794.1:8200-10497 GCF_003031625.1 Empidonax traillii | reverse complement strand
CTGTGGGTTTTGGGTATTTCCCTGAAGAGGAGATCAGTGAATGCCTGTTTGGCTTTGCCAAGGGAGCAAACCAGACCTGATCAGTGGAAGCAGGCTGGAGATGGAATGTGGTTAAGGGGGCTTTTCTCCCTCAGCAGTGAAATCTACTGAGAACTTCTTTTAGTGGTAGAGCTGTAACTGTGTTTTCTGTAGATGTGCTTTGACACAATCAGTGCTGCTGGACTTGGTGTGGAACATGGTGCATGCCAGAAGAGGAGATAAACCACTGGCTGTGGGATTTTATGGGTTTTTATGATGCCAAGCAGTTTATTCCTCCTCAGGATACAACAAAAGTCTTTTCTTACCTTTGGGATCTGAGTGAGTGTAGGTGCTCTCATAATCAGAGACCACAGATTGTGATAAGTGAAAGCACCGGGTTTTATTCCAAGCAAATTAAAATAAAAAAAGGGGTACTAACAAAAAACTATTTCTGTATATTTACTAACTTCTAGGCGTACCGTGGAGTCTGTAAGGTGAAAGGTCCTGTCTGGACCTAACACCAGGGAATCTTTTGCGGCCGGGAACAGGGAACAAATTATAAATAAAAATACATTTCTCTGTGCCATGTAGATACAGAGAAAGGACTTACAGCGTGAGGATGATGCAAGACCCCCCCTGTACAAGCCCAGGGGAGATAACATCCACCCAACCAGGGGGTAACATCCACCTCCAAAGCAGGGGAATTACCTTTTAAGGCAACAAACGGACAATGAATGAATATTCAACAACTGATATAGAGAAAGTACAAAAGCCCAGTTTTCAAACAAGTTTTGTGTGTCTCTGGCGGGGCACTGGCCCCCCAGGCCACCCAGCGCTGTTTGCTTTATTATCGCTTGCTTAATAAATTTATCAATTTTTAATTGGAACTAAGTTGTCTAAATTTTTAAACTAACTTATAACAATTTGGTGCGTTGGCCGGGAATCCAAATTGCTTTGGTCTGAACTCCTGCAGAGACAGGGAGGCGCCCTATCTCCAGATAGCCCTGCTCTGAGGCTGTTCTTACCAAACTCTGGATCAATGAACCCAGTAAAATTTCGATAATAAAGCAAAAAAATCTGCAGACCCCCTTAAATTTTGTGCACGAAGACCAAACGAAGACCCCAGGGAGGGTAAGTATAAAGTTTTCTTTTTTTTGGTGAGCCGTTTGGTTGGGGGAGGGAATCCTAAGGTGTGCCTGTGTGAGTGGTCTCGGTAGGAGACCAAACAGTGTAAACTCTCCTGTAATGCAGTGCCACAGCCCGCAAGGCAGTGGGTCATAACCGGGAGAAAGCAAGTGTGTGTACATTTTAAGGCGCCTTAAAAGGTGGGACAGAAGAAAGCAAGCCTTCTGAATCCCATGGGGAAGGATGATATCTCCCCACAAAAGCCCATTAGGATGAAAGATAACACAGTGGACTAATTCCACTAAGAAGAAAATTAAATCTAAAAAAAAAAAGATGATATGTTATTATATAGAAGCTTGGGGAAAAAAGTCGTTCTCTAATCCCCATGTTATATAGCCCGTATTCGAATGTTCTATTCTGTCTCCTTTGTCTCCGACTGTCATCCTCTCCATGCCCTGACAGAGACAGTGAATAAGTGATGGATAAACAAGGATTTTTTTTGGGCAGTATAGACTTTCTTGATTGAATCTAGTTTGTCACTACTTTTACATGATTCTGAACTTCTGAGTGTATTCTTTGAATTCTTTCCTTTTCCAACTTTGCTGCACCAGGAAATTGTTCTCTGTGTGTGTAGTTTTGGCAGTGAAGATTTTGTAATTCTCTTTCGTTTATAATCTTCTCTACTTCTGTGTAGTATACTGAAGTTCTTTTTGTGTTCCACCTTCCTCTCTGTCTTTCTATCATATTTTCTGCCTCTGCAAAAGTTGTCCTGTGTCAATAGACAAAACTATACCAAAATATTTTGGTTGACTAAAGCCTGGACAAATGCAAAAGGGAATCTTCTTATGGCTGCCCTGTCTGTGCAGTGTGGACCACCCATCTGTAGACATAATTTGTTTGAATGTATTCTAAATTCCTAGTAAAGTGCTTCCTAATCTTAGCCAGGCTTCCAGTAAGGGGGAGAAGAGCAGGATACATATTTTCACACCTGCCTGTGAAGCAGTGTTTGTCTTTTTTGTGTAATACACCTCGACCCTCTAAACATCCTTGCAGTATATGAAAAAGCAAGGAGGGAATTCCAGTGAAGACATAGGAGTGTGTGTGAGAATGACCAGTTTAGAATCAATTCCCTCTGACGGAATCAGTCGCTGCTC
>NW_020962794.1:0-1412 GCF_003031625.1 Empidonax traillii | reverse complement strand
TGCACTTCTGGCTCTTCCTGGGCATCTCCCTGGCTGCCCTCCTGGGCAACGGCCTCATCCTCAGCGCCGTAGCCTGCGACCAGCACCTGCACACCCCCAGGGACTTCTTCCTGCTGCACCTCTCCCTCACAGACCTGGGCTGCATCTGCACCACTGTGCCCAAAGCCATGCACAACTCCCTCTGGGGCACCACAACCATCTCCTACACAGGATGTGCTGCACAGCTCTTATTCTTTGTCTTCTTCATGTCAGCAGAGTTTTCCCTCCTGACCATCATGTGCTACGACCGCTACGTTGCCATCTGCAAACCCCTGCACTACGGGACCCTCCTGGGCAGCAGAGCTTGTGCCCACATGGCAGCAGCTGCCTGGGCCTCTGGGTTTCTCAATGCTCTGTTGCACACAGCCAATACATTTTCCCTGCCCCTGTGCCAGGGCAATGCCCTGGGCCAGTTCTTCTGTGAAATCCCTCAAATCCTCAAGCTCTCCTGCTCACACTCAGGCTACCTCAGGGAAAATGGGCTCATTGAGGGTACTACATGTTTACTGTATGGTTGTTTCATTTTCATAGTTTTCTCCTATGTGCAGATCTTCAAGGCTGTGCTGAGGATCCCCTCTCAGCAGGGACGGCACAAAGCCTTTTCCACGTGCCTCCCTCACCTGGCCGTGGTCTCCCTGTTCATCAGCACCTCATTCTTTGCCTACCTGAAGCCCCCCTCCATCTCCTCCCCATCCCTGGATCTGACTGTATCAGTTCTGTACTCAGTGGTGCCTCCAGCAGTGAACCCCCTCATCTACAGCCTGAGGAACCAGGAGCTCAGGGATGCCATAAGGAAAATGATGACTGGATGCTGTTCAGGAGGAATAAAGTGCCTGTGTTCTGGTGTGTAACATTCAGAAGGGGACTTAGTGGCATAGCCTTCCTGCTCAGGTTTTCCGCAGTGATCTTCGGGTTCTTCCTGCAATAATTTTCTGTGGAATTAGACATTATTTTGTATCTGCCTTCTTATTGTATATCCATTGAATTTGACCCAGACATGTATAAATGGTGAATTCTGCTCTCTGAGTATTTAAACAAAATAAAGGACCCTGCAGTGCCTTCTTTGTCCAAGACCCTTCTTCTCAGCTGTTCCTAAAGGACAGCACACTGCAGGACAGGGGGGATTGGCAAAGGGCAAGGGCACAAGAATCCCAGCACAGCAGCACTGCCAGAAAGCAGCAGAGCTTGGGCTTTGCAGAGCTGCTCTTTCCACTTCCACACTGTCCTTGTGAGCCCCTTTCTGGCTGCAAGGCCTGAGTGCTCTCTGAGCACAGTCCTGGGGGTGGGAGCCCTTTGAGCACAGGCAGGGACAGGCACTGGGAACTTGTGAAGCAGAGCTG
This sequence comes from Empidonax traillii, assembly GCF_003031625.1. Taxonomy (NCBI): domain Eukaryota; kingdom Metazoa; phylum Chordata; class Aves; order Passeriformes; family Tyrannidae; genus Empidonax; species Empidonax traillii. The sequence goes on along the minus strand of NW_020962794.1, from coordinate 33 downwards.
GCCTCCCTGACAGCATCTCCAGGATGCTGTGGG
>NW_020962793.1:7182-9482 GCF_003031625.1 Empidonax traillii | reverse complement strand
ACACAGCACTCCAGGGTGGCCTCCCCAGCGCTGAGTGCAGGCCAAGAATCACAGACCAGGACAGACCAGGACCTCCTCACTGCCCCCTGATCTCTCCTGGAGCTGGGCCACGTTGTCATGGGACACCTGAGCTCCTCCCAGTGCCCCCAGTACAGCCCAGTGTGTTCCTGTGCCAGGGTGCTGGGTGATCCCTCTTTGGGGGGGTTGAATGCAGATTTGGGGGGTTTTGGGGAGCTTTGGGTGCATTTGGGGGAGCTAAAAGGGGTCTTGGGGGCATTGGAGGGGTCAAAAGGATCTGTGGGGAGAGGATTCATGAAAAAAGGGTGGTTAGGGGACATTTGGAGAAGGTTATTGGGGCCTGGGAGGGACAGGAGGGGCAGCACCATGAGCAGGTGAGTCCTCAGACCCCCCTGGTGTCCCCAAGACCCTCTTGGTGTCCCCACTTCCCCCCTGACACCCCTCTGTTGTCTCCAATGTCCCCAGGGCCTCCCCATGGCCCATTTCTCCCTCGACATCCCCAATTCCACTGTCCCCAAAACCACCCCTGATGTCCCCAGCCCTCTATCTCCCCACAGGAAATGTGCCCTTGACCCTCTGACCCTAAAAACGTTCCCCCCTTCCTCCCTCCCCCCCTGCTCACAGAAAGCCCAAGGGAAACTGGGGACACATTAAGGACACTTGGGGGGCTTTGGGGGGCACTGGGTGATTACTGGAGGATACTGAGACACACTGGGGGAAACCAGGGGGCACTGGGAAGGACTGGGGGGTTACTGAGGGATGCTGGGAAGGACTGGAGAGTTACTGGGGGATTATCAGGAAACACAGGGGAACACTGGGAGGTTACTGGGCAATACTGGGGTTCCTGAGTGCTCACTGGAGGATCACTGGGCCATACTGAGGAGCAGTGGGAGGTCACTGGGCTATACTGGGGGCACTGGGCACCCCTTACCCAAATGTGGTACATCGACCCCCAGACTTTGGGGTGCACCCCCAAGACCCCTTCCCTGGGGGCTGGGGACCCCCTGAACCGCACTGTTGGTCGTTAGGGGACCCCGACACCCCCTCTATGACGTCTTCGTGTGTTCGGGGGTCTCTGGGGCTCGGGGGGTCTTTGGGTTTCCCTTTCCCTGCGGTCGGTCCGCTGGACTGGCAGGGGGCGCTGTGGCGGGACGGGTAATGGCGGATCACGCGAGGCTTCATGGTAGTTGCAGTTCCCTCATGGCCCGCGCGCCTGTGCAATGCAGCCAGGGGTTGGGAGAGCCCCACGTCCCCCGAGAGTTTCAATCGCCGCGCTCCGCCCTTCGGGAACCCCCGAACCCCCCCGCTAAACCCTCCCGAGCCCTCCAGCCTTTCCACAGCTCCCCAGTTCCAACAGCCCCGCTCTCCCCGCAGCCGCCACCTCACTCACCTGCATCGATGGTGCACAACATGGCGCTGGGCGTGCGCGCGCCGCCTTTAAACCTCCCGCAGCAGCCAATCAGCGCGCGGGCACCGCCCCTGCAGCCCCGCCCCCGCCAAAGCCCCGCCCCGCGCGGGGAGTCACGGGAGTTGTAGTTGCGGCAGCGAAAGAACCAGCGCGGAACTCGGCACTGCGCGGGGCAATCTGTGCAGATCCGCGGCAGGAACGAGCGGCTGCGGGCAGTGTCCTCCGGGGACAGAGGAGGAGCGAAAGGGCCACTCCGAGAGCAGCTGTAGGCGAGATAAATGAGAGAAGGGAGAGAGGAGTCACAGCTGGAGTCATCTAAAGAAACATCCCCCTCTCTGACTTCGAGCCTTTGCGGGACCAAGGGGAAAAGCTGTCGGTGTCGCTCCGTCCCCTCATTAAAACAGAGTACACAGAGGAGGGCTTGGGTGACGATACCCCTCAAATAACTGCCAAAGAAGTTCCTTAGACAGCAATTGAATTACTTAACTTAAAAAGGAATAGAGCAGAACCCCTCAAGGATCTGAGACTGAATATGTTTGGAGAGTCTCTCTTGCTGGGGCTGACCAAATGTTGTTATCAGCAAAAGAGACTGAAGGGTTCTGGGGAGCCGGAGTTTTCCTGCCCACAGGAGATTCTCTTGGGCCCTGGTCCCTTCCCCAGAGAGCAGCCTGTTGGGCAGGGGGACTCAACCCCCTGCAAAGGGGAGATCCCCTGGCTGGAGTGGGAAATGTTCATCAGATTGTGGAAAGTGTGCAAGAGGCTGCTTGTTTACAAATCATGGGTGACAGGGAATGAAGAGCAAGCCCTGAATCCCCTGTGCTTCTGCCTGCAAACCCTGAAAGAATGATTGCCCTTCTCAGAGGTCTCCCTGGGG
>NW_020962793.1:0-1398 GCF_003031625.1 Empidonax traillii | reverse complement strand
TGGAGACATCTGCTTTGTCCTGTTGGATACATCCTGACTGACTCCTGTGTGGATGGGATGGAACACGTGCCATTGCAAATGTCCTGCTCGGGGATGTTCTTGGTCTCGCTTGGCTTGGCAGGGCAACCCCTCCCCACAAGCCCTGGCCATGCCAACGTGGCCACCCCCAGCCCTTCCACCAGGCCCAGGCCCAGCACAAATGTGTTCTGGATGCCTTGATCCCAAAGCATCTTTGGGACTGGCACATGTATTGACAATGTCTGATGGATAAATCCAGATCCAATCTATTCCCTGGACTGGACATGGAGACGTGAGCCCCTCGAGTGAAGACATCTCCATGCCCTGTGTCCAAAGGAAGCTGTGTGTCCATAAACCACGGGATCCAGCTGCGGCTGTGACAACCCTGGAGACATAAAGGGGTGACTGGAGAGACACGAAGGGTCTGTGGAGCTCCACGGTGAGAGAAAGGGGAGATGTCTGGGACCTGAGCTCAACTGAGACATCCACCAGACCCTCAAACCTTCATCTTCATACTGTTCTACTGCCCCTCCTTTCTTTCCTTGGGTTTTCTTTCCAAACCTAAATCCCAGCCAAAAGTAATTTTTAGCCCTGGCTGGACCCAGAAAAGCCCATGCCATTGCAGTTTTAAAATACCATGTGAGGTTACAGGGTCACATCTGTTCCTGCATCAAAAATGTCATCAGTTGGCAGATAGAGGTTTGTTGAAATGTTAAAATTTTAGAAAAAAAGAACTCTGCATATTCCCATGTGGGCTGGGTTTGATGTCCCCACACGAGCCCCGTGCAGCAGCTTTTGGTTAAAACTCCTGGAGACAGAGAGCTGCTCTTGGGGGACATTTCACCTGACCCTTCTCCTTGGATGAGGCAGAAACATCCCCTTTCTCTTGCCCTTCTCGGTGCGTGGGGCGAAAATCGCCCTTGTCAGGGAGCCCCTGCAGGCTCTGCTCCTCCGGTGATATGTCTATGAGGGAGGAGCACTGAAAGGGTTGCTGAGAGGATTTCAGCACCTGGCAGGTGTTACACTATGCCCCAAGGTGACCTCCTTCCCAAAGAGTTCCTCTCTGATGAAGTCTGAGCAGGTCTGGGCTGGGGGCAGAAAACAAGGTGCAGGCAAACTAGGGCCAAGTGGCCAGGTTAAAGTCACCTTGGAGCTTTTCCAACCCACACCTTGTCTCAGTTCAGGCAACAGTAAAGTGTCCTGTTTTCTAGGAGAGGGAAAACATAACAAAAAACCCCTCCTTATCCCTTCCCACAGGCTTTGAGGGACATTCAGTCTGGAATGTGAGTCTCTGACCAGTTCTTTTGTGTTGCTCAATCGCCCAAAGCAAGGCCAACCTGCCCATTCAACATCCCTCCCACAAAGTGGGGAAGGAGGGAA
>NW_020962792.1:6747-9049 GCF_003031625.1 Empidonax traillii | reverse complement strand
CCTCCTGGATTCAAAGGAGTGCTGGGACACTCTGGACCTGATGGAATCACTGTGCAACTGGGACACCACAGAACCTCATGGAATCCTCAGGACCACTGGGACATATGGGAATCTTCTGGAATCAAGGGACCATGGTGACAGTGCAGGGCCTATGGAGCATAAGGGACCACTGTGACACTGTGGAACCTCATGGAATAAAGGAACCTGTGAGACACTGGATTATTGGGATAATTCTTGGCTCAGAACAACTCCAGTGTGATGGTGGGTGGGGAAGGGACAGGATGAATTTCCCAATGGTGAGGTGGTGCCCAGTTCTATCGGAGGCAGGAGCTGTTACACCTCTGAGAATATCAGACTGTGGGTTCACTTCACTCATAAGTCCCACTCTGTGTAGATAAAATGGCAAAATGGGCTTTTTTGCAGTGTGAGCTACCTTTTTATCTGGTAGAGCAAGGAATGTGTGGACTTTGGGAGGATTTTTAGGGAGTCTTACATGCAAGGAAATATCTAAACATGGCTAAGGGAGATAGAAAACAGGGAAAAGCAATAAATTCTTCTAAGAGGGCGGGTGAGCTTGGGGTTTACAATCAGCAGATAGGGGCAGGTTCAACAGTAATCAAAACTGCATATTATATACAAAACAGGATATTTCTCTAAGAACATTGTTACTTAATTGAATAAACTTAACACTTTTATAACGTTAAAGGGTGGAGGTGGAAACTCATCTGTTGTTCAGTAGCTTAGCTGCATTTCAAAGCTGTCTTTTCCTCAATTCTCTTTTTCTTCAGAGTTTTTCTTCCACCATGAATATATTTCTTGTGGGGAACTTCCAACACAGTTCCATTCTCCACCCTTGGAGCCTCCTTGGGCAGCCCTGGAGCTGCTGTCAGTCCAAAGCAGCCCGGGAGCACTGCCCCATCCCACAGCCTGGAGCCCCTAACCCAGCCCCACACTGGCTCCAGCACACCAGCAGCTCTGCCCCTCACCCTCCTGGAGCCCCAGAGTGGCCAGTGGGCCACAAGTCCCCCCTGGGGGGTGGGTACAGGGGGCAGAGCAAATCAAACCAGCCCCTTGCGGCCATGGCGTGGTCGGACCCTCCATGTGGGCACGGGGAAGCTGCGCTGGCACCAGACTGCGGGTGGGAGCTGCACTTCTCTCTCTTTCCTTACTTCTTCTTATTCTCTCAGTCTCTCATAATATTTTAGAAAACTTTAAACTGGATGGGTTGGGTTTTTGCTGACTTGTCTGGGTTGGCCTGTGCTCAGTCAATGCTTTGGGGAATGCTCTATTCTGGTGGAATGTTGCCCTTTGACCTCTTGCCAAGCTCCCTTCTTTTCTAAAGTTTACCAGTAAAAGTGTGTTTTTTGACCTCCTGAGAGGTCAAAAGTGTGTTGCGTCTTTTCCACTGTGCTCCCTCAAGGTACTTAAAGAACTGAAGTCCATTTTCAAATATTGGTAGGGTGGATATTTTTAATGGCTTGTATATTTTTTAAAGGAAAACTCCTTTGAGGAGCTCAAAGCTCAAACCTGGGATCTTACCGTCACCATCCCTGGAAGTGTTCAGAAAACATTGAGCTGTGGCACTTGGGGACACGGTTCAGTGGTGAAGATGCCAGTGTTGGGTTAATGGTTGCACTCCATGATCTCAGAGATGTTTTCCATCTTTAACAATTCTGTGATTCTGTGGTCACTCAACCACTTCCCTGGATATTCTGTTCCAATATTTGATAACCCTCAGTCATTTTTCTGATGTGGCAGCCAAGGAAACTCATGGAATGAAGGGGCCATTGTGACCCTGCAGGGCCTCCTGGAACCTTGTCTGTTGGGAAACACAAAGGGATGTGTGGGGGTGTTTCACTGACAACCAGGAGAATTTTGGAGAGGGACCTTTACACACCCAGATCATATTTTGTGATGTCCACTTTGAAATTTTCCTACTTAGCAAAACTACAAAACAACTGCAATGAGTTGTTGAAGACTTGAAAAGGCAAAGACAATTAAAGAAAGGAAAATAATTGGTTTGTCTGAATTTTAATGAGCCCCACAGCGAGTTAGAGACAAGTCCATTGTTCTCAACTACTGAGAGAAGATTGAAGAAGCTGCTCAGGGAAGACAGAAGGCAAACTCAAGTCCCCTGAAGCATTGCTGGGCCCCACTGAGGGCAGGCACTGACAAAGCCTCCCCAGGGACTCCTGAGAGCAGATCCTTGCAGGCCAGGAGTGCAGGCAGACAAAGGAAAGTGTCTTGTGGTGGCCTGAGGGGCAGAGGCAGCTGCCAGAGCCAAGGGCACAAAGGCCTGGGT
>NW_020962792.1:0-1082 GCF_003031625.1 Empidonax traillii | reverse complement strand
CTGCCAGAGCCCTTCTTAGGTGGTGCCAATCTGCCAGGCAGCGTTTCCCAAAGCTGGAGGAAGCCTGAAAAGGAAGGAAACTTCCCCAACCCCAGCCAGGCTTTTGTCATCAGCTGAGCTGCTGCCCAGAGCCTTTGGCTCCCTGCACTCAGGGCCTCCAAGGAGCTGCTGCAGAGTCCCTGGGGAGGCTTTGTCAGGAGGGGCCCTCGGGGGGCTCCTTAAGGCTTCAAGGGCCTGCAGGATTTTCAGAGCAATTTGGGGTTTGCTTTTGGTTTTGCATCTCTGAGAGGTTTGTGCAGCCATGGCCTCCAATTACCTGCTGTAACGAGTCCCTTGAGAGCCCCAGACAGTGACAACCCTCAGTGGGTCATTGATGCTTCAAGGCACTCAGGGTTTATTAAGGTACTTTTTTTGACACTGAAGCTGTGAGAGGTTTGTTCAATCATGGCCTCGAATTATCTGCTTTAATTAGTCCCTGGAGAGAATGTCAGTTGTGACACCCACTGAGGCTCATTAATGTTTCAAGGCACTCAAGGTTTATTAAGACACTTCTTTTTGACACTGAGTCTTTGAGAGGTTTGTTCAGTCTTGGCCTCCAATTATATTCTCTAATGAGTCCCTTGAGAGCCTTTGTCAGGAATGGCCCTCAGAGTGGCTTGTTAAAGCTTCAAGGTGCTACAGGTTTGTTAAGATACTTTGCCTTTTCTTTTGACTCTGAGTTTTGAAGAGGTTTGTGCAATCATGGCCTCAAATTCTCTGCTTTAATTAGTCCCTGGGGAGACTTTGCTTGTAGTGACACCCAGTGGGACCCATTAATGCTTCCAGATACTTTGGGTTTTCCTTCTGACTTTCCCTTATGGACAGGTTTGTACAATCTCCCCCATCAGTCCCTGAGGTTCAAGGACTCAGCACCAAAAGCCCCCCGGGGCTCACTCAGATAAAGCAAGTCCTGACAAACCATGGCCCTTCCTGTGATTTCCCTCTGGTCTGGACAGTAAATTAGGAATGTTGTCTCATGGAATCAGGGGACCATTGTGACACTGCCCAGAGCCTTTGTCTGCCTGCACTCCTGGCCTGCAAGG
>NW_020962791.1:7933-10237 GCF_003031625.1 Empidonax traillii | reverse complement strand
GACACTGCAGGGCCTCCTGGAAACCAAGGAACACAGGGACACTGGGAAATCTTGTGGAATGAAGGGGCCATTAAACACTTGGGGCCTTGAGAAAAGAGTGGAACCCTGAAACCTTTTGGAATCTGATGGATCCAAGCAGGCATTTTGAAACTGCAGGCCCTCAGAGAAACTGCAGGAACCCTGGGACATAATGGAAGCTCCTGGATCTAAGGGGCCATTGGGACATCTGGGAATGAAGGGGCCACTCTGACACTGAGGAACCTGATGGTCTCAAGAGGCCACTGTGACACTGCATGGCACAATGGAACTAAAGGAATGCAGGGACACTGTGGAATCTCCTGGAACCAAGGGGCCATTGTGCCTGCCCAGCACTCCATGGAATCAAGCAGAACCGCTGCCTCCCCCCTCCCACCGCACGGACCGGAGTCGCCGGCTCTGCCCCGCTTGGACCCCTCTGGAGTCAGTGTGTTCTTGGGCAGCACAACTGAGCTCAGACCGCAGAGCTTCCCAGAGTTTGCTTTGCCCCCTCTTTCCCAGGGGTTTGGTTTTTCTTCTTTGTTCATTCAGAGGGAAAAAGGGGGAAGGGAGGCACGTGTTGATCCCTGTTTGGATCTATTTAAAAAAGGGAGTTGGGACAGTGGCGAGAGAGGAGGCAATTTCTGTCTCTGCTGTTGCTTTGAACTGTTCTGTTGGTATTGCTGGTTTTGCTGCTGTATTTCTTGTCAGTGAACTGTTGTTTGTTTGGTGTTGTTTTTTTTTTCCACTCATACCTCCTTTTATTTTGTCTCCCTGGCCTGGTGGGGAATAAAAGAGGAGTTCATTTTATTGCAGTTCCCTCCCCAATATGTGTCTTCAAACCAGGACAGTTTCTAAAGGGCTTTCTGAAATTTGGCATCATTCACAAAAGGGCTTGAAAACACCTTTTTGTCCCATTATACAGAGAGATAATGAAGATGTTGTATAGTGGTGTTGAAGGGCTGGTCAGTGAGGGATTTCATCAGGAAGTTGCTGTCAAGAGGACTTTGTCTCATGGATTTTATTGGACACTCTTCATTCAGCCAACGTCCCACCCACCACATCTTCCACTTCTTCCCTCCAGCTCTAACCAGACTGGCTCTAAGGAGACCACAGGAGTCCATGTCAAGGGCCTTCATAAAGTCTGGGCACACAACATCCCATTCTTCTCCCTCCCACAGGGGTTCTGCAATCCCTGCCTTGTCCTTCCCATGCCTGGCAATGGCTGCAGGAGGACTTGCCATGTGCCCTTCTCTGCTGAGCCTGGGCAGTCTGGAACTCTGCCAAGCCTCCTTGCTGCCCTGTTTGCAGACTGGTTCCATGTCTGCCTTTGCCAAGGCCCCAGGAAGCTCTGGGATGGTTCTGGCCTTTGCAAGGGTTTGGGTCTCCCAGTGACACTGCCCAGCCTTCTCAACATCCCTGGCACCAAAACCTTTCCAATAGCCCACACTCAGGCCTTGCACTGAGAAAGGGGCTCAGAAGGACAGTGTGGAAGAGGAAAGAGCAGCTCTGCAAAGACCAAGCTCTGCTGCTCCCTGGCAGTGCTCCTGTGCTGGGATTCTTATGCCCTTCCCCTTTGCAAATCCCCCCTGTCCTGCAGTGTGCTGTCCTTTAGGAACAGATAAGAAGGGTCTTGGACAAAGAAGGCACTGCAGGGTCGTTTTGTTTTATTTAAAAAATTCTGAAAGCACATTTCATCATTTATACATCTCTGAGCCAAATTCAATTGGTAGATTCAAATTTAGAATGAAGATGCATATAAGATTTTATTGAACAGAAATTATTGCAAGAGGAACTCAGTAATCTGAAAAAGAACCTGAGCAGGAAGGCTGGGCCATTAGGAGTCCCATTCTGAATGTTACACATGAGAACACAGGCACTTTTTTGCTCGTGAAAACAGGTACTTTTTTGCTTGTGAAAATGATCCAGTCATCATTTTCCTTATGGCATCCTTGAGCTCTTGGTTCCTCAGGCTGTAAATAAGGGGGTTCAGTGATGGAGGCACCACCGAGTATAGAACTGACAGGGCCAGATCCAGGGATGGGGAGGAGATGGAAGGGGGCTTGAGGTTGGAAAATATTCCAGTGCTTACAAAGAGGGACACCACGGCCAGGTGAGGGAGGCACGTGGAAAAGGCTTTGTGCCGTCCCTGCTCAGAGGGGATCCTCAGCACAGCCCTGAAGATCTGCACATAGGAGAAAACTATGAAAACAAAACAACCAAACACTAAACAGGCACTAACCCCAATGAGCCCAAGTTCCCTGAGGTAGCCTGAGTGTGAGCAGGAGA
>NW_020962791.1:0-1069 GCF_003031625.1 Empidonax traillii | reverse complement strand
GCCCTGGAGCTGCTGTCAGTCCAAAGCAGCCCGGGAGCACTGCCCCATCCCACAGCCTGGAGCCCCTAACCCAGCCCCACACTGGCTCCAGCACACCAGCAGCTCTGCCCCTCACCCTCCTGGAGCCCCAGAGTGGCCAGTGGGCCACAAGTCCCCCCTGGGGGGTGGGCACAGGGGGCAGAGCAAATCCAAGGAGCCCCGTGCGGCCATGGCGTGGTCGGACCCTCCATCTGGGCACGGGGAAGCTGCACTGGCACCAGACTGCGGGTGGGAGCTGCACTTCTCTCTCTTTCCTTCCTTCTTCTTATTCCCTCAATCTCTCATTATATTTGAGGAACCTTAAAACTGGATGGGTTGGGTTTTTGCTGACTTGTCTGGGTTGGCCTGTGTTCAGTCAATGCTTTGGGGAATGCTCTATTCTGGTGGAATGTTGCCCTTTGACCTTATGCCAAATTCCCTTCTTTTCTAAAGTTTACCAGTAAAAATGTGTTTTTTTACCTCCTGAGAGGTCAAAAGTGTGTTGCATCTTTTCCACTGTGCCCCCTCAAGGTACTTCAAGAACTGAAGTCCATTTTCAAATATCTGGAGGGTGGATATTTTTGATGCCTTGTCTATTTCTTAAAGGAAAGCCCCTTTGAGGAGCTCATACCTCAAACCTGGGGTCTTACAGACACCATCCCTGGAAGTGTTCAGCAAACATTGAGCTGTGGCACTTGGGGACATGGTTCAGTGGTGAAGATGCCAGTGGTTGGTTAATGGTTGCACTCCATGACCTCAGAGTTTTTTTCCATTCCTTATAATTCTGTGATTCTGTGGTGACTCAACCACTTCCCTGGACATTCTGTTCCAATATTTGATAACCCTCCATCGTTTTTTTAATGCTGCAGCCAAGGAAACTCATGGAATAAAGGGGCAATTGTGACCCTGTGGGGCCTCAGGGTCTGTTGGGAAACACAAAGGGATGTGTGGGGGTGTTTCACTGACCACCAGGAGAATTTTGGAGAGGGACCTTTACACACCCAGATCTTGATGTGTCCACACATCTCTGCCTGGGTGTGGGTGTGAATTG
>NW_020962790.1:15160-16991 GCF_003031625.1 Empidonax traillii | reverse complement strand
GCCCATAATCTTCCTTCCTAAAAGGGAAATACTTGATGCCATGACTTCAGGAGGTTTGGCATCAAGAAATCAGGGAGCCATCACCTTTTGCAGGAGGTGGAGAGCAGAGACTTGATGGTGTGTGGTCTGTGAGGCCCCGCAGGAGAGAAAATGGAGCATCTCTGCTATGAGGAAAGGCTGAGAGAATTGGGATTGAGAAGAGAAGGCTCCAGGGAGAGCTGAGAACCCCCTGCAGGGCCTAAAGGGGCTCCAGGAGAGCTGGAGAGGGACTGGGGACAAGGCATGGAGGGACAGCACACAGGGAATGGCTTCCCACTGCCAGAGGGCAGGGAGAGATGGGATATTGTCCTGGGAAGGTCCCTCCCCAGGTCAGAGTAATTTTTGTCAGATCCCCACGTGCTCCTCTCTGTGCCTCAGTCCCCCCTGCTCTGGAACAGGGCAGAGACACACACGGTGTGTCCTGAAAAAGAAAAAATATCTGCAAAAAGCAGCTCGGGTGGAAACTGATGGAGTTTGCTCCAAGGCCAAATCAATCCTTGGGAGGAGATGTTTGCTTTCCACGTGGACTTTCTGCTTGTCACTAAAGCAGAGCCAAAAAAGCCTCTTTTCAGACAAGGCCATGAGGAAAGAGTTCCAGTTCTCCAGCTGAACAGGAAGGTCCTGAAGCTTCCCAAGACCTGCCAGGCCAGTTATGATCTCCAGGACCACTTTTCCTCCAGTGGCTGTTCCTGTCTGGTCCTGCGGTGCTCCCCAAATTCCACCTTTTGCTGTTTGCTTCCCACGGAGAAGATGAGTTGTATCCACACTGCTGTCACATCCTCTCTCAGGTTTCCCCTTGAAAAGCTGGAAATACCACCCTCATCCAAAGCTGTAAAGCTCCTGGTTGAGCCACCCTTTCCCATCCACTCACAGGGTGCACCAGTCCTAGAAAAAAACCAGGATGACACTGTCAAAACCCCACTGCTGATGCAGTTTTGGTGAAGGATCAGCTTCAGCTCATTTGGAAAGGGGGGATGTCCATCCCAAGTTTCCTTAGATATCCAGATTTGTCTCCTTTCCAAGCCTCCAGCTGCTTTGGAGCGTCTCGCTCCTCATCCCCTTTCGCTGCTCTTTCCAGATCCCGTTTTCACGTGGATGTTTCTCAAGACCTGCTGGATATTCCCACGCATGTTCTTGGCCTCAGTGCCCAGTGGGGACGAGGCACATTCCTCCTGCCTTTTGTTTCCTGGGGGGAGGAAGGATCAGGGGTGGGAATGGAGTCCTGTTTGGTGGAACACAGGTGTAACCCACTCCCCAAAAAAGAGCCTCAGAGGGGCGGGTCAGGTGGTGCCAACCAGCTCCTGGATGGTGAGAGGGGATGGGGGAGAGGGTCCAGGCAGGAGGGATGCTCCCATGGATGGATTCATCCTTCCTGGAGCCTGTGGAGGAGGGATTTTATTAATGCTGGGAGCGACTTGGCTCTGTGTGTGTGTGTGTGTGTGTGGAGCTGGCACCATCCACCAACACCTGGCCCGGGATGAAATCATCATCCTGTGAGGGGTGGTGGGGGGGGCTGATTCACTTCATCAGGAGTCCTAATTAGGCACAACAAGCTGCCTGATTAGGGCTCCTGTTTGGGGGCAAACACTCGGCTGCTGGGGGAGCAGGGTGGGTGGAGGCAGAGGGAACCCCCTTCCCTCCTTGCCAAATCCACCCTGGATGGTGTGGCTGAGCCTCACCAGGACCATCACATCTGGTGGGACACCTGACACTTCCCCTGGCACTGTGTCCATGCCTTTCATGTGCAACCTCACCCCTCTCCTTCCCATCCCATCCCATCCCATCCCATCCC
>NW_020962790.1:6821-9128 GCF_003031625.1 Empidonax traillii | reverse complement strand
AGGTCCCCCCTGAGCCTCCTTTTCTCCAGGCTGAGCCCCCCCAGCTCCCTCAGCCCCTCCTGCTGCTCCAGCCCCTTCCCAGCTCCGTTCCCTTCCCTGCACACGCTCCAGCCCCTCAATGTCTCTCCTGGCTGAGGGTCCCAGAGCTGCCCCCAGGGCTGGGACAAGCCACGATCAGGCCCAAACCAGTCCCTGTAGCTTCATCCTAGGGAACTTTGGGCACGTCTTCTGCTGGTCTGGGCTCCCTAGGAGGATTCTGCAGGGTTGGTGAGTTCAGCTCAAGGATGGAGAGTGGCTCGGAGGTGGCTGCTCTTGCAAGAGAGCACCTTGAAGGAGTTAATCCCCACCCCTAGTGCCCTGATGGAAGAGGCAGCACGGGATGCAGATGGGAGGGGAGGGGTGTGAGGTTTCTCTGTGTGTGTGGAGGCACCACAATGAACGTGGGACGTGTTAGAGCTGCAGGTGAAACGTCGTTTCTCGGGGTTAGGACCAGGAGCTGCAGCTTTGCTGCACTTTCCCTGATAATTCTCACCTCTCCTTTCAGCAGCACTCCCAGGGAACAGGAACCCCAGCACAACGGGGCTGAGTGCTGCTTCCATCAGGATGGAAACCTCGGCTGTGGATGGCTCCTTGTCGTGCAGGTGGCACGAGACACCTGCTGGGGAGCAGGTGGTGGGAGACACTGTGACTGATGATTACAGGGACAAACTGACCAGAGCTGGAACGTGGGATTGTTTGTGCCAAAGGCCAGAATTCACTGGGATTGAATGATTTTAGAGGGGGAGGGGGGGTTACCTGACCCTGTGCTGGGCTGTAATCCCCAAGGGAAAGGCGTTCCCGCTCCTGTGGGGTGTCCTCGGCCACCCCTGGGGTTTTGCACTGGAGCAGATGAGAGATGTTTGGATTATTGGTGCTGCCAGCACAGCTCCAGCTCCTGCAGCACCTCCTTGACTCATCACAGCCTTCTCCTTGCTCAGAGCTTGCCCCCCCCATGATCCCACTGACCCCTCTCAGCCATCCAAGCCCTGCCCTTCCCAAAGAGCTCACACGAAGTGGGAGAAGCCCACACGCAGCATTCCAGAGGAGCATCTTCCTAGCAGGGGGATGGGGGAACCAAAAAAAAAAAACCCACAAATGTCCCCCAGTTCTTCTGGTGTGGGAGAACTGTCCAAAGGTACCACAGAAACCAGGACACCACGTCCTGCTCCGTGACTGCGGCGCCTGCTCCCGATCCCAGAGTCCCCTGCCAGGCTGGAACGAGGCCATCCTTGTGCTCCGTCCCACGACCTTAACTTGATGCTGGCAGGAATTGTCCTCTGAGACAAACTAGAAATCCCTGAGACAAATCAGGAAATCATCTGCAGCGCCCCCGGATCCACCTGGCCAAGGAGGTGTTTTAGGAGATGAGACGCCCATCCCTCCCACACGTCCCATCCCATTTGTCTCTGAGCAGTGTGATCCTCCCTGCAACCATTCTGCCCCTGCTTTTTGGTCAGCTTAGCCAAATCTCAGGCCACTAAAACGGCCTGAAAGAGAGGCCCAAGGGAATTGTGTCTCTCTGCATGCCACGGTGCAGCTCCGCACAGAACCTGTGGGGTTTAGGGACGTGCAGACCTTTGACTCAAAAAGGGGACACGAACTGGGTTACTGGTCAGCACACAAAGCTGGAGCTGCTCCTCTCTCACCCCCAAACGAGCCCATCCTGGCACAAGAAGCCTTTTGAAGGGTGAAGAAATCACAGAATGGTTTGTGTTGGGAGGGACCTCGAAGACAATCTCATTCCAACCCCCCTGCCCTGGGCAGGGACACCTTCCACTAGTCCAGGTTGCTCCAAGCCCTGTCCAGCCTGGCCTGGAACACCAGGATGGGTGAAGAAGGCAAAGACTCAACCTGGCCCAGGTGGGCTGGAAAGGGCTGGGGCACCACCAGTGTGGGGACTTGTCCCAGGCCAGCTGAGAACCCTCCAAAAACGGTCCCAAGCAGCAGTTTGGCTGATGCCACTCCTGGTAAGAAAGACCTGTCCCCAGGGACAGAAAATGTATCCAGAGATCAGAAAATGTTCCTTTATCTTTAGGGCAGGAAGGAGATTTTCCCCCCATTCCTTTGTTTTACTCGAGCTTCACTTTTTTTTTTTTTTTTTTTTAATTTTTAATCTCAGAGAAGATAAAAAGAGTTGAAGTCCCATCCCCACAGTGCTGCAGGCACAAAACTTCCCTGGATAAGGGCTCTTCTGCAGGGATCCCTGCAGCCACAGATTGGCATTAACGATCTGCATTTGCTTTTGGGGTGGAAAAGAGAGAAATCTGG
>NW_020962790.1:0-1285 GCF_003031625.1 Empidonax traillii | reverse complement strand
CACAGACACCCCAACAATCCCACCCTGTGCCCCAGAGGATCATCCCAACCCTCCTGCAGCTCTGGCAGCCTTGGGGCTGTGCCCACTGCCCTGGGGAGCCTGGGCAGTGCCAACCACCCTCTGGGGGAAGAACCTTCTGCTGAGATCCACCCTGAGCCTGCCCTGACACAGCTCCAGCCATTCCCTGGGGGCTGTCCCTGTCACACAGAGATTGGAGCTGCCCCTCAGGAGGAAGCTGCAGACCCTGATAAGCTCTGCCCTCAGCCTCCTCTTCTCCAGCTGGACAAGCCAAGGGACCTCAGCTGTTCCTGCTCTGGATTCCCCTCTAGACCCTTCACTATCTCTGCAGCCCTCCCTTCTTGGTGCTGGTGTTCTGGGCCTGGGCAGCTGGTGGCGAAAGGCAGAGCAGGAAGGTCCAGGAGGGGATTCAGAGCCCCCGTGGGGCCCAGCTCAGCCTTTAAATCCTCCTCTCTGAAAGGGAATAAAGCTCAGTTTCCCTATTTCATTTGCTGCAGCCAGACTGAGGACAGCTCTCTCTGTTCTCACACATCACACACCAAGGCACAGAGTCCCTGGCATGACTTTTGGGACACAGTCCCAGCCAGGGCAGTTACACATCTTCATCCTTTGATTCCCAGCACTCTGAGGTCATTTGAACAGGTACCCACACGTACCTGCCAAGGCAGCTGTTGCCCACAAGGCTCAGGTCACTAAAATGTTTGTGCTGGCACCTTCCCCTGCTTCACCCTCAGAGAGAACAAGGCTGCCCAGCACTGAACCAGACTTGTTCAGACAGAGAGCTCCCCACAGGCTCAGTCTCTGCTCACATTCCAGCTTGGACTGTGTGGGTACGTGGCTGGGAACGGGCACTTCGCTTGCTCCAGCATCCTGGAGTGCTCTGGGGTGTTTGCTTCTCCCACAGTGGGCTGCAGCCCAACCCTGGGCTTCAGCCACCAGGCTGGCAACCCTTCCCAAAATTATCCCGGGGATCCTTTCAAATTCAGATTTCACAAGACCCCATTTGCAGCTGGCTGCTCAGCAACGCCAAAACGCCCCCAGAAACATGGATAAATAAATAAAATACAGGTAAATATTGAGATATCAAGTTCTACGAGGATCCTTAAGACAGGAATGACACTGGAAATCCCTCTCTGCCACAGGGAAGGCACATCCTGCACCACCACCTCTCATCCCCCCTCTGTGCCTTGGCTGTCACCTGTCAAAGTGCCATCTGCCATCAGGTCCTGGATCCTGTTAATTGCATCCTGTGCAGAAGAGGGAAAAA